>NW_010191668.1:0-30511 GCF_000695765.1 Mesitornis unicolor | reverse complement strand
GGAGAAATCTATTGAAACAAGGCTCTGACCAGTATCTCATTATTAGGTAGCCCAAAATCACAAGACTTCACTGATTTTGTGGTATTTAACTTACTTTTTACTGAAGAGCTGACACTATACAAACACTGGCCGATTACACACATCAGAAACACAGATCTTGCTAGTACTGCCACCTGCTGTTGTTAATTTTGTTTCCTGCTCAACAGTTTTAGAACACCCATTTTGCACACCTAATTTCATCTAGTCCATGAGAAAGATATATAATCAACATTGATTTTTTTGCCATTTTGAATACCACGCATTGTTACACTTCCTGTTGGCAGCATGTGCATAATTATCTTCTTCTCATGCTTTTATAAGCACACACAATAATCACAATAAAAAAGCAAGACCTTCTGCCTACTTTGGAGGTATTTGTTTAGGATCCTGTATGCTTCCTAATAAGTATTAATGGAATAAAAATTAAAGACTAAATGAACTAATTATAAATTTATTAAAATAATGTTACTTTTTTTTAAAGAGTTTTACTTTTTTTAAGAATCAGCTTGATAGTGTTCTGACTCATCTCATTTAAACTGTACTTTTACCTTGAATCGCCGGACTAGATGATCCTTGTGGTGCCTTCCAACCTGGCATTCTATGATTCTATTCCTAAGACCCATGAACCTAGCACAGAAAATCAAGACATGTTAAAGAAACAGATTCTACTATTCTTTAGAAAGTAGACCTACTAAATGCATTTGGGATTTAATTTTTTTAAATCTAGCCCTTCAGCTTTACAGTATCAATAGAATGCTAAGAATTTAATCCGAGGGAGGTATTAGCCAATGAAACAGACATTTCCTTTGCAGCTGTCTTTGGAAATACCTTAAGTTTCTGTATAGACAAAAATGCAGACAAAGACTAATTTTCTTTCTGAAATTCAAACTTGGCACATGTACATTCTTTAGTTTTATATGTGTTTTCATATATATCTGTTTGTGTGTGATATATATTTTTTTAATTTAGATAAACATTTTTATGTAAGATGTGTACATTTAAACATATAATTTGGTACTAAATTGACTTCTAAATTTCAGAGGGTAGTAGCTTAGCCATGGTGTCCCAATGGTTAGCTCATACTGCTGCTCAGAATATTGAGTTGGAAGGGGAATTTTCCTTTTCCAGTGCCTAGTCTTGAAGGCTGAATTCAAGGAAAAAAGTTCAAAACTAACATTCTTGAAAAGAAAAAAAAACAACTGTGGGATAAAAAGTAATTGATGATCTTTTGGAGCAGATGTGAGGAATCAAACTGAGGATTTGTTTCTACTCTTTATGGTAGCTCTTTCTTCTAGTCACTATGCTGACTGTAAAGAATCATTGATTAATTCTTCTTCCTTTAGGATATACTACTTCTATACACACCATGAATTGTAGAAAGGCGGCAGAAGGACTGGGCTGACAGAACAAGGACATTGACAATGTTAAGACACTAAAGGAATATAAATTACATTTGTTAAGAGTAGAATAAGCAGTCAAGATGGTGATGATAACACTTCAACTATTTCTTATATAGAAGAGAGACTGTAGAATACAACAGACTTGTATTATGTGTGACATGAAATAGGTGAATGAGAAACAACTGTTCACTTTCTTCCAATACAGTAAGAATCAAAAGAGATTATTAGGTGTCAGGTTCAAAGTGAAAACAACAATGAAAACAAACAAACTAACAAAAAGAATCAAAAAACAAAGGTTTTTTCCAAACAACTTGCAATTAAGCTGTGGAGATTCTTGCTAGAGAATGCTGCCGATACTACAACTTAGTAATTCAGAAAAAATATTGAAACCCTTCTGTTAGAAAAATTCATTGATTGTTAATAACTCCCAATGCCACTAACCAAAGTATTCTGCAAATCATTGAAAGCAGGTCTGAGGAAGAGTTCTTCCGTTCTTTTACACCATGGGATATGTTTTTAATCATTGCCAAAGAAGTGACAGACATCTTGGACTAAACAAACTGTACAAGCACCAGCCTGAAAACAGGTAAAACCAAACTAGCTGAGAAGAGCAATAGAATAGGAAATTACAACAGGAAGTCAACAGGCAGGAAGTAGCAACTTGGATAACTACACTGAAGACTTAACTGTGATCGGGTGAGAGAAATACATGAAAAGAAGTTGGGCTAAGATGAATAGCAGCAAGAAAGAGAAAGGAGTATGAGTGTTATGGTAGGAATCAAGACTGCAGACATCAGTAGAGCCAGGAAATGGGCAAAGGGTTTAAGCTGGCAGATACAAAATTATGTTCCACAATGGCTACAGTACAAGTATGTGGAAGGCAAGTGTCAGCTTTTTTAAGGGTATCCAGTTAATTAACTTTTTCAATGCAGCAAAAGAAAAAGAGAAAAGGAAGAAGCCATTAACAGGAACACACAAGGACATAACACTGACCGACAAATTATAAAGGAGGCAATAATGAGAACCAAACCTGGTCAGTCACACTAATTGTTGAGGGCTTGTGAGAGTGCAGGAATGTTTATTCTAGCAAGGTTATCTTGATTGTGGACCTGGTGTCAGAACTGGGAGGAGAGCAACTAAAGTTCTGTAAATCCTCTCAGGCTAAATTATGGTGAGCTGACACCAAACGATCAATTAAACATTTTAATTTGAACAATTTGAATTTGGAAACTGTAAAAGTGGTTGGCAGTGTGGGTTCTTAGTGAAAACTTTTTGCAAGGAGGAAAAAAGAAAAAGTGATAGAAAAGAGATAAGGAAATATATCACCCCTCTTGGATATCACAATGATTCCATGATTACAGTGACAGACAGGGCAAACCTCCAATGGTGGGTGGGTGCACGCATGTGGCTCTCAGAGTCAGTGCTTTTTTGTACAGTCTAGGCCCTAGAGGTCTTATATAACTCTTGGTTTGCGGCAATTGAGAGACGGGACACAGCTTGATGCAAGCAAAATGTTGGTTTATTGTGTGCAGTTGCTTCCTTATATATGCTTACATTGGCTGCGTATTTTAAACTGATTGGTTCTTTTGCGCATGGCTGCATTTGATTGGTCAGTGATCCACTGTTACACTAACAAACACCTCTTCCCTTTCAGACGCAGCTCCTAAGGCCTTTCTCAGCAGGGTGCCTGGAACTTGCTTTTCTCAGGGTTGAAACTCCTGTTTTTCCAGTCCTTGTTTACCCCTTTTATGGTCATGACTTGAGCAGTACTCAGGGTCCTGCTCCTCAGGCCCTGTACTACATTGGTCTGCTGTGCAGGTGCCATCATGTGAGAGGGGTGGTCATGAGCCCCTACCCCACATTAGCTCTGTATGACCTCTGGCCATATATGGTCTTTTCTGGCAAAACAGAACTGCACATTCAGTCCTCCAACTAGGGTGCCTAGGGTGAGACAGATTCAAAGCCTGAATTTCACAGTGTAACTTTAAGTCCTAAAGTCATTCTTTAGAAAGTAATAGTTCTTGGAAGCTAGTTGTTCTTTTAAAATATAGTTGATTATGGTGATGTGCAATATTTAAAAGCTGATAAATCTTGTGCAATTACTCTGCCAAAAAGAGATGATTAGCTTTCCTTCTGTTGGGTATTTCAAGAAGTAGTTATTTACCTGTTTTGTTTTTGCTTGGTACAGCAATTGAAGAGTTGTCAAGCAGAATGCTTCCTGCAGCAAAGATAGTGAGGTATCTAGACAGGCATAACAACACTTTGGAAAATGTGGTAAGAGAGTTCTTTTCTGGGATTGCTAGGGTTTTATGTATGTTTACAAGGATACAGGTAGACAATTCTCTTCAACAGATGTGCCCATACAGTTTCTGTATATTCTGTTACTCTTCAAAGGCAGACGTTAGCTTTACATCTTTACATCTTTAACCAGTGTCATCTTATATTTGGGAAGTAATTTTTGAACTTTGTATATTGTTTTCATTCATAGAGTTTTGCTTGACCTCTTGATGGGCAGCTTGATGGCTGATGGAGGCTTAGCATTTGCACTAAATGCTGCCATTACTGCAGAAATCCGGATACGCTTCAGCAGTTTTGCAGTTCTGTGTAAACCGAGTAAGAAGATGTATCAAGTGTTTTCTGAAGTTTGTGGATTGATGTTATCCTCTTTAGACCTGAAACTTGACCTAGCATAGATACTTGTATGGAAGCATTAATCGTACTCTCCTGTTTAGTAGAGTGTTCCTTTTTTTTGGCCTAAAGTGATGATTTTAACAATAGTAACAAACTTTTTCATAAAGCTCTGTAATAGGAGCAAAATTTTACGAAGTGCCTTCTACCTTTCTGAGGGTTTCTGAATTTCCTCACTTCCTTAATGTCATCTGTATCTCTCCAGCAGAAATTTCAACCTTACGAATTCAGAGGAATGAATTCTTTGCAGCATCCCAAATTTCCATAGGTTCTGTTTCAGGCTATTTCAAATGCTTAATAGATGCTGACTAGTTATACAAAGGATGAAAAAGCATTCTGTATATACTGTTTTCTCCATTAGCCTCTCAGAGATGGGACATCCTCTGCATAGACTGCTTTAAATTGCCATATTTATGCATGGCTGTGAAAACAGACGTGCATTTTCCTTGCCTCTTCATTTGTTTAATTCTTCCTCATCTATTTGCTTCCTGGTTTCTTTCCACTGTTGGTAAATGGGGAGGTTTATGATGCATGTAATGCATAGTCTAGCATTAGCATTTTCTGTTGTATTTAAAAACTTGTAGGACCTCTTGTTTCTTAACCAAGTCTCCTAGGGCACATTTATGTTATAGCATAGGTCAGAGGTGCCTGAGCCAACTTCAGATTTATGGTGAAAGTGGTCTAAGTGACAGCAAACAGCACTGCACAGGCTAATTTACATTGTCTGAAAATACTGAACATTCTCCAAGCTTGTCTACAGTTGTGCTATTTTATGTTTGCAAAATAAGGACCAAAGTTCTATACTTAATTACATGATTTTAGAAAATATTATTGCCTTGCCTTTATGGATTTTGATACTTCTTCCTGTACTCTGAAATTCTGTGTAACGAATATAGGACAAACATTCAAAAGCCTGTCCTTACAAAATATGAGAATCAGCACGGATTTATTTAGAACTGAATGTTTTGCCCTGTTTATTTAGAACTGAGTATTTCACCTCAAGGACACTGTAGTTGGGACTATAAGTAGGAAGGAAAACTGAATTTCAAATGCTTGACACTGAAAAAGAATTGTGAATGCATGACCAACAGGGTGCTAAGATCAGAGCTTCTTTGTCAGATACAGCAGTATTTAATACATAGCATATTTAGCAGGAAGTAATTATGAAATTACTAAGAAATTTATTGTGCTTTTTCACTTAATTGTGATTATAACCATATGATTCAATCAGTACTAAGACTTTTGAACTACATAGTGTCATGACTTTCAGTGCAACCTTTCAGTAAAAATTTTTAGATTATGTTTTTTGTAGTGAGTGATGACAAGATACAAAAAATTAATATATTTTATGAATTCCGTTGAACAAAATGTCTCCACAAAAGCCATTGACTTTTTGAGTACTATGACGCAAAGAAGGGGACATCCTACAATGACATGTTGCATAGGTTTCTTATATATTTGTATGAAATTCTAGCAAAAGCTCAACCTGTGTTTCTGTGGACTGTTTTGGCTATTAGCTCCCTTTAAGTGCTTTACAATACTTTTATACCAATTAGGAACATTGCTTCACAGACAACAATCAAACTAAAACATATTGATTGTTGTATTTCTTCCTGTGTAGACCATGAACATTATAGCAATGAGAGATCTGCTTTTCTGGACCTGTTGCTCCATTTTCAGCATCTGCTTATTAGTAAACTTTACCCATAAGCTTGTGTTGGGCAGGTCCCTAATACATACAGCAAGTTATTTAAAAAAAAATATAAGCCCCATCTCCCCCAAGCACTTCTGTAATACCTCTTTTATAGGACAGCAGTTTCTTATTTTAATTTATCTTCTTATCTCATTTATCAGCCTAGTTACTGAGTCTGTATGAAAAGTGTTTGAAAGTAGTTTGTTTAAATTGTTTTCTGCAAAGGAAACGTTCTTTATGGAAGGCAACAGAACCTAGATGATAAATCTTCTATAAACTTTTTAAAAGTTTTTAAAAGTGTGGTTTCTTAATTCAGAGCTAATACTGAGTGGCTGCATTTCAGAAGAGCTTGACAGGTTTTGAAGACTGTTTCTTAAATATGACTATGTGGTGGTTTCCTGTGCTCTTCCTCTTTTTTGTGCAGGTCCTGACCTCTTAGGCTTTGGCTCTTTATTGAAGAAATAAAACAGCTCTTCTGAGCACACACATTGGTGATATTTTTCCTGTGGCAACCAGCATTGCTTCTACTAGTCATAGGCATTTTGCAGAAGTATCTCATGTTGTGGATGGAGATTCAACAGACAGGTTTTTCTTTGCTGTGCTCCTTTCCTCCTCTTTCACAAAATCATAAAGTTATATTGTAAATGTTCTTGAGAGTTTCAGATTACTAATAAAGAATCCATTTACTCTTTTGGTTGATGGGAGAGAAGGAGGGCAAATTTGATAGGGAAGGCAAGAGCTTTGTACTGAAGCAGTAACAGAAGGCAGAATATATTCCTTGGTGATGTACTTCTATGATGCTATGAACACAGGTCATTAATTAAATCTGTGTATCTTCTGTGTTTCTGTGTTTTAGGCATTCTTCTTCCAGAATTGGTGGTTTCTATAGTGCTACTCCTCAGTAAAAATGCTGGACTAATGCAGGAAGTTGGTGCTATTCCTCTGTTGTCTGGCTTGCTAGAACATCTAGACAGATTTAACCATTTATCCCCTGGAAAAGAAAGGGATGACAATGAGAATTTAGCATGGCCAGGAATAATGGGTATGTACTAGTAGCATCTGGGCATTTATATTTTCATAATGTAGCTATATAAAAGTGGTCACTGTTCATGGACTGCTTTCAGGAAGGCAATTCTACTTTACAGTATGATTTTTTTTTTACTGACTAATTCATATGGCAGTATTTATTTCTGTCAAATTCTTAAGGAATGTATAGAGGTATGATTATGCAGAGCACAAATAGAAGGAAGTAGATCACATAATTTTGCATTTTGAAGTAAAAAGTTGCAGCAAAAACATGACTAGTACATCTGTGCATTCTGTTACTAAATTCTGTCTGTAAAGTAAAGGGAGAGTAATGTGCAAGCTTTGAAGTAAGGAAGTTTTCTTTTCCCAAGTCTCTTCATATTATGAGCCGTAAAAAGAGGGTAAAAAAGAGAAAGAGAAAATATGCATTTCTGACTGTGAGCATTTTACTAGTGGAGGAAGGAATGAAACATGGATGGCATAACCCAAGAGAACTAAAGGTCACAGTGCTAGACAGTTGTATGTTGGAAAGAGAGAAATCTAAGTGATAATTCAGTTACTGATCTGATAGAGCAAACCAAGATGAAGACACATGTGTTTGAACAATGTTTATTGACTGGATTAAATTACCTTTAGCTTGAAATAATTTCACATAGATTAGAAGAGTTCTAATGTGTATGTAACATTATTTTATTTTAAAAAGTCTGGATTTAGACTGAAATTAAATATCCAGCCAATGCCATGCTTCCAGGTAAACCTGTAATAAAACTGAAGTAATTTTGAGGGAGAACTGTCTAAAGCAGTGATTTACCAGAACACCTGCTCCACCTCCAAACAAAACAGCTGTATGACTGAGCAATGTCTTTGACAGTGTGACACAGGAAGATACTGCATAAAAGAATACAACCTACAGACAATTTAATTGCATAGTACATAGACAGAAACATATTAATAGCCATTTTGACTTTTGAGCATATCAAAAAACAAGCAGCCTTTTAATTGAGGTGATGAATTTGGTTAGACAACTATTAAAATAGTTTTTAGGAAAAAAAATTACTTTCTGTTCTTCTGTTGATAAATTCTGTATTCTGTATTATACTTGCAGATTCATTTTTTAGTAGCCAGAGTTGCAGAAATAATGAGGAGGTGACATTTATACATAAAGTTGATCCAGAGGACCACAACAAAGATGGATGATTTTTAGACAGTGTTTGATGGGAAAATGTGTGATATAAAGTCCTTAACTGGCAGTAGCATACTTGATGAAAATCAGCATCTGAATTAAAGACACAAATTACTTCTGTTTCAAAATTAAGTGGCATAAACAAGTTTTTAGATATTATACTGACTACTTTATTCTTGCATTAGCTCAGTTTGCAGGTAAGGATCCAGTTGTTGCTTTGAAAGCTGCTTTGCAATCTGAGGACACACAGGAGTCAATGCATGCTCTCTGTGTTGGCCAGTATATGGAGGTAAAATTGTTATAGATTAATGGATACACATTTTCTGAAGTGATGTATTGCTTTGCTTTCAAAATTCGTGTTGGAGCTCAGTCAAAATTCTTGTTGGAGCTCAGTTCTAGCTTTCAACTCCTATTTCTTTCAATTAGCCGACCAGGAAGTGATTACACCACCAGACCTCAGTACTTTGTCATCACCTCTAATAGACACAGAAAGGAATTTGGGTGTTCTCCATGGACTGCACACTTCCTACCTGGAAACCAAATGTGCCAGTAAGCAGAACTTCATTTTGAGTCTAAATAAGTGATAAGTACTTGCCAAAGCATACAAAAAAAAAAAAGGGGGGGGGGGACACAGACCAAATTAACTGGAAATCTTGCACCTCTTTAGTTTTGCCGTCTTCTTTAGAAGTTCTTTATTCTTAACATTAATCACCTCACTCATCGAGGTCCGGTAATTTAGCAGTACTTAAATGGGGATTAGATAATTTTGAGCAGCTAAATATCCAGAATTTTGTAATATACAAGGTAGAATATTAGAATAGAAAGGAGACTCTGTGTAGCACAGTTATCATACTAATTTGTGTTCAGTTAACTGTGCCTGAAGTGCATCTGAGTGCATATGGTGTTGGAGTCTATCTTGTATGGTATCTTAATGTGTTGAGCAGAGGGTATAATTAAATATTAATCACAGAAACACACCTAAGACCCTATTATCTCTTAAACACGTGATGGCTGCCCTGTTACTTGTTTCTTAGTTGCAAAACCCTCTTTTTCCTGTGAAAAATTTTCAGCAAATGGAGGAGCTGCTAAGCCTTGTTTAAAGATGTGTATGCATTTTATTTGAAGGAATTGTTGAGTCTTGATAGCTTAAACTTTCAGCAGAATATTCATTTGTGTTGTCTTTTCTTTCTTTTAGAATGGTTGAAGTAATCTATCTTTTCCGGAGGCTTGCAAACTAGTCGGATTCATTACAGTCACAATGAGGAAAAAGATTAAGACCATCGTAGTTCACCTGGTAACACTATCCCAAATAAATCAAAACTATATACACATTGATTACCTTTAAGCGACCATTCACAACCTTTTCTCCAAGCTCTTGCAGATAATAACATTCAGGATCACACTGTGAAGGTAAGCCCTCAGTAGTTCAGTTCACAAAAAGTGCTGCTGAAGGGTGACAGTGGTGTTGGTGAAAATTCTCCAAAAGCTATAGTAAAACAATTGAAAAAGTTATTTCAGAATTACTTTTTGTGAAAGGAGTGGTTGAGTACTCCTAATGGATGAAACTTGCATGTTTCACTTAATATTGTAACTGTACAGTCTTTTCTTTTGACTTTTTGAGTGGGAGAAATAAAAAAAAATAGAAGTATTCTTACCAAAAATTGATAAAGCATTACTTTCCATGTTAAGTTTTAGTAGTATACATAGACCCTGCTCACCTCCAGTTGAGCTAAGATGAAGTTTGTCAAATTGCGAATCTATTAAGTGTGTCAGTCACCGAGGTGAAGGGCTCCAGAGGGCTCTCTGGAGAGAGGGTGTCCCTCCTGTCCCCTGAGAGGGAATCATGAGCTCTTGACGAGAGTCAGCGCTGACTAACTGTACGCGAGAAGAAGAGTGACAGCGGTTAACAACCCATGTAGAAAAGCAGACCCAAAAGAGCGCGGCATGGCAGTCTGCACAGGCAGGGTGAGCAGGTAGAGTGTGCAGGAAGGGAGTTAAGTCTCGGCCAGATCAGCCGGTGAGCAATGGTTTCCACTTGGCAGAGACCTGTGGCCTCCCTGAGACATGCCCCCACCAAGACAGACAGAGCTTGTCAGATGGAGCTCCAGTGGGAGCATGCTGCCACCCAGGTGTGGAGCTGCAGGGTGTACCCACTCTTATGCTGGTGTCTGATGACAGCTGTGAGGATGTCAGTGGGCGGTGAGCCCAGTAGAGGAGCTCCTTTGCATAGTGATGGAGCTCAGGGAGGAGGTAAGTAGGTTGAGAACGATCAGGGAGTATGAGATTGAGAGCTTTATCCTACCTTACCTGAGACAGGCCCAATGCTTGAATGAAGCTTGTGAGACGAGGGGTCCCCAGCATCTCTCCACTGGGCTGAACATAGCGAACAAGTGGACTTAGAGGATAGGGAACAACAAGAATGGAAACATGTTTCTACCTGGTGCAACAGGCATGGCAGGCATGTCCTCCCTCCTCCCAGAACTGCGCCACCTTCCAAGGTGCCCTTGCAAAACAGATATGATGTTCTGCAAGGGGAACTGAATAATGAGCAAGAAGGGAACTTGTCTAGCTTGGAGGCACTGCCAAGGCTCAATTAGCTGAATCCACGCATAAACCAGCTTCAATTAAGAAAGACAGATGGGTTCCTTGTCATAAAGGACTCACTTCTGAAGGGAGTGGAAGATCCCATTTGCAGACGAGACCCACTCCTCAGGGAAGTCTGCTGCCTCCCAGGAGTCAGGGACAAGTACATTCCAAGAAAACTCTCTATCCTAGTTAAACCCTCTGACTACTACCTGTTGATGGTCTTTTGGGTAGGCAGTGATGAGATTGCAGCAAGTAGTTTGAGAGAAATGAAGAGGGACTTCAATGGCTTGGGACAGCTGATTAAGAATTTGGGAGCACAAGTAGTGTTCTCCTCTATCCCACCAGTTGTAGAGAGATCTGAGGAGATAAACAGAAAGAGCCAGCAGATCAATGCCTGGCTCTGAGACTAGTGCCACAGGCAGGACTTCCTGTTTTTCAGTCATGGATCAATTTACACTTCACCATCTTTGGTGGCAACGGATGGGGTACATCTTATTAAAAATCAGGTTTTATTAAAGCAGTGTAGTCAAAGAACTGTTTAACTGGAAATAACTTACTATTGTGAAGAAACACAGAAGTGCTTTTGAAGAAAAAGGAAAAATACCTATTTTTGTTTTTTTCCTACGTAGGGAACCTCTTACCAACTGCTTGAAGGATGTTGATTGCATCCCACCATTTAACAGAATGCTGTTAGAAGTAACTTTTGGAAAGTTGTGTGTGAGGGCTACTCAGAATGTCCGGAACATCTTGCTAGATGGTAATGCAAAATTTAAAGAACTAGGAGAGTCTCATTTTGTTGCTGGTGACTTGGGAGAAAAGAGAGTTTTAAATTCGTATTGTACCATTTTATAAAGATCCAAATTACTGGGATTCTAAAATCAGTTCCCTTGGTTTGTGCTGAGAAATACCTTCATTTTCTGTCCATGCGTTGTTCCACTTCCCCTCATTCCCCCTTAACTTGCTTCCAGTGTTTTACACTGCGACTAATAGGTACCAGAACTTCAGGTTTCTTGTTTGGAAGAGAGCACCTTTTATGAATCTTCTGTATGTTTTACCTGTTGGTGTACCCAGACTACAGAATGACCTTGCTGCGCAAAGGTAGTACTTAATGCTATTCACTTTTGCCCCGATAGAAAAGCCACATCTGTAAGCATGATTGAGAAGGAAGTTAGTTTGACTGTAGCCTTTATTCATTCATTATTTTTCTCATAAGCCTTTGTTTTGGCCATCCTTTGCTAGAATTTAGGACTGATAGTGTAGTTTTGGTGGAAACATTACAAATAAATTAGAAGTGTAAAATTTAAAATTAAAACATTAAACTGCCTACTCCCTACTCATTCAGTTTATTTTTTTTCTAGCCTTTAAAACAGTTCTAGTCTGCATATTTCAGCTGGAAACTTCCTTTGTTTGTTCTGTTATAAGAAGTTCTGTGGTGTTTTTTGTCATGATTCAAGTTCTCCTGCTTTTTCTTTCTTAGTTTTCTTCCTCACTAGCAAATATTTGTTCTCATAACTTCTACTTAACTGGAGTGCTCATAAGAAGTTTCTCAAAAAAAAGAATCTGTTAGTAGAACCATTTAGACACTGGACTCAGCATTATAATGTCTTTATTATTTGTCACTTATTTTTGTTCAAAAGTAAGTATTTAAAGTCCTGTGCATACAAAACAATCATATCCTAGTTTCCTAAAAGCTTGTCAGACTGGATCACCTGCTAAGTCAGCTACAACTCTTAAGCTCTCTGTTTCTGGACCAGAGCTGGAAGTCATGACAAAAATTGGTATCAGAGTGGTGAGAGGGGTAGAGTGGAAATGGGATGATCAGGTACAACTTCTTTCATACAGGTTTAATATGTTTAAATCTAAAGTCTCTATTCAGTGGACTGTGTGTGAATTTTATATTCAAACTTTAAAAGTCATTTTACATTTCAAAGACCTGGAGTATTAACATAAAATACATTAATTAATTTTAACATCATTTTTAGAGATGAAAATTCTTTTTTAGTAACACTGTTCAGATTCACAGTTTTACAGGAAATTTTATCACTTCTTTGTCTCAGTATTATGCACTTCCAACTAGGCATGTATGGCACATATGCAGTACATAGTAAAATAGATCCAAACATGAATGTTGCTGCAGTCTACTAGGTTAATTTCTTTTAAAGATTGTAACATGTTTTCCAAAATTATGCTGGATTTTGAAACATTGTTGAAGGTTAGCAGCAAATAAGAGCAATAGTATTATTATTTTATGAATTTTCTACTGATTGTGAAACTTGAGCTGCTCTCTTCTGTCAGGATGGACCCCCTTCAGACTTGGAATGTGTGATTGGAAAACTGGGAGAAGATGGCTGGCTTAGAGTGCAGTGGGACACTGGAAGTACAAATTCTTACTGAATGGGGAAGGAGGGATAATATGATCTCAAACTGGCTGAGCCACAACCAGCAATGCAACTCACAACAGAGGATTCAGACACTGAGGATTATTCTGGTAAAAGTTTTGCTTATAAAAATGAGGACAGGGTTTTAGCTACATTCCCAAATTGATCTCTTATAATATGAAAGAATTTCTTTCACAGGAGAAAATGCTGCATCAAAGAAGATTAATTAAATAGGTGTACATTTCTGACCAGAATATTTCTTAAGATAGCTTTACTGAGAGAAAGGAAGTCAGAAAGGATGGTATCGTATTTGTTGCATATTCATGGACCAAAGAAATCACTATTATCCAACTGAAGTAGTTAGTTACAGATACCAGGAGGTATTTTAACATATGTTAACACCATCTTAAACTGTGATTTTATATGGCCTAATTATACATCTATTCACACTCCTTCCCTATTCTTGGCACTGTATTTGGAGTTTCTTTTAAGTTGTGTTCTAATAGAGAATAACTTGAAAAGATCTGCACAAAATATCTGGTTTATATTTTGCTCTTGCAGTTGAAAGTAAGGAAACTTCATGTTAAACCATCTTAGAGAAAATATTTAGAACAAATTTCTCACATTGTGTTTGTTTCAGAACTTTGTGAAATAGATTACTTCAGTACTAATGTATTCCTTTGCCTTTTGAGTCTCACTTCAAAAGGAGAACAAGTTCAAAGGAATCACCACCCTACTGCCATGATGCTGACAAGTACTGTGAACCTGTTGCAGACATTGGGTCTCTCCGCTGACATCCGTGATGAAGTAATGCAAAGTGATGCTACTAGGATTTTGTGTGATCTACTCTGTATGCTTGTGGAGAGTGGAACAATAGATAAATCAGGTCTATTATATAAAACAGTCTGATTCAGCTATGTGCTTCTCTCTTGTGCTTTGTTGTCTTGTAAATTGGTAATTTTTTTGTTACTGGTTTTAATAATTTAAGGCCAAAGGCTAGAAAATGCATTTTCACAGCTTTAAAAATTTTAATTTTTAGCAAAAGTGACATAAGTAATCTTGTGCATTCTTAGAAGATAAGCAGTAAAATCAGGAGAAAAGCATGAGATGTGGAGCATCAGGATGTGTATGGCCAGCCTAGATAATTACTCTGCAGTCTTTTTCTCTTTGGGGAGAACAGTATGACTGGGTATGTCATACTTGATTCCATAGCTTCTTTGTAATTTCAGAAGTGATGCTTTTAACTACTTTGAAATGAGGAAACAGTATATGGATGAGAATTGTTTTAAAGGAATATTTAATAAAATGAATTTCAGGGTCTAAAATTGAAGTTAATAGTTCATGTAAAGACAGTGGCGCAGCTCAGTGTTATGACTTGTCCAAAAAAGCCCCATGGGGTGTACAGAGAATTATGTAGCTGGCAGAAAAGTCAACTGTCATATGTATATATCTTTTTGGTTTTAGCTTCTTTGCCAAATAAATTAGTTTATAAAGAACAGCATATGAGTTGGTGCACGTTGGGATTCATTCATAGAATCATTAAGGTTGGAAGAGACCTTTAAGATCATCAAGTACAACAACCAACCTAACACCACCACATCTACCCAACCATGTCCCGAAGTGCCATATCCAAATGCTTCTTGAACACCTACATGTATGCTGACTCCACCACCTCCCTGGACAGCCTGTTCCAGTGCCTGACTACTCTTTCAGTAAAGAAATTTTTCCTAATATCCAATCTAAACTTCCTCTGGTGCAACTTGAAGCCTTTTCCTCTTGTCCCGTCACTAGTTACGTGGAAGAAGAGACCAACACCCACTTCTCTTTCAGGTAGTTGCAGAGACTGCTGAAGTCTCACATCAGTCTCCTCTTCTCTAAACTAAGCAAACCCAGCTCCCTCAGCTGCTCCTCATAAGGCTTGTTCTCCAGACCCTTCACCAGCTTTGTTGCTCTTCTCTGGACATGTGCCTCAATATCCTTCTTATATTGAGGGGCCCAAAACTGAGCACAGTACTCAAGGCACGGCCTTACCAGTGCCAAGTACAGTGGGACAGTCACTTCCCTACTCTTGGCCACACTGTTTCTGACACAAGCCAGGATCCACTGGCCGCCTTGGCCACGAAGGCACACTGCTGGCTCATGTTCAGTCGGCTGTCAACCATTACCCCCAGGTCCTTTTCTATCTGACAGCTTTCCAGTCACTCTTCCCCCCAGGCAAGTAACACTGCATGGGGTTATTGTGACCAAAGTGCAGGACCCGGCACTCAGCCTTGTTGAACCTCATGCTATTGATCTCAGCCCATTGATCCAGCCTGTCCAAGTCCCTCTGCAGACCCTTCCTAACTTCGAGCAGATCAACACTGCCACCCAACTTCGTGTCATCTGCAAACTCACTGTATTTTAAAAAGTATAGATGGGAAATGTTCTTAAATAATTTTTATCAGTTTCTAATTAATTGTAAAAAAGACACCATGCCTTCTTATCTTTCTGATTCATTGTTTCAAATATGCATCTGTAAGTATTTGAGCCTTCAAGGCACTACAGACTCCCTTGTTGTATTGAAAGCCTGAAAATTTTGTACAGATGAGAAGCCAAAACAGTGTTTCAAAAATTTATTCCAGAAGCCCCCATATAACATTTCCTAGAAGTTGGTAAAAGAAAACAATTACAAAAAGATGGTTAGGAAAAGCTGCAATTTCATTTATAAGTTATAAAATTGTGTATTATCTACTGTCCCTCCTTCCATAGTAAAATATTATTGTTTTAATTACAGTCTCTCTTAAGAAGCTGCATCATTGCATATTATTTTGGTATTGTATATTCTTTGTTCCCTTCCCCCTTTTTTTTTTCTCTTTCCATTCCTTAGCATCTTGTAGTGCCTTTTTAATCAGATTGAAAAGCAACCTTATTATGGAATAACTCTTCTAAGTTATAAGGCTCAGGTATCAAAAGATCTTCTTAATCTTTTCCTTAATAAGGCATCAGCATTGTTCTAACTAAAGCCTTATATCATGAAGGTCTGTGCATTTTTGAATGATCCTCTAGCAAATTCTTCCTGATATTTTTAATAAGATGAAACTTTTGTCATCATCTAGAACTTGGTACATTAGTCACCTGTGCTGTTCAGGGAATTCTCAAGAAAAATAAGCCTGCCTTATGTACAAGCATTTAACTTAAGAAAAAGACAAGACCTTGAAGGTTTAGAAAGAGGTGTTACTGACAGAGTTTTACAAGAAGAAAGAACCCTTCACTGTCACTTGTCAATTGTACTCCTGTACAGAATATGCAACCCTATCTGTTCTTTGATACTGCAGCGCTGTGCCTTCGGGTGTTCCTCGTCAGTCCTGTGCTGAGTGTCTAGGGTTAGAGATGCCAGCCTGTTCCTTCTGTACTGTATCGAAGGCCCTGGTTTCACAGTAACAACTTCTTCTTGTCACTGTGTTTGCTTTTTGCCTTATTGTATCATTCAGCTTTTTATCTCATGGTTTTTTTATTCTCATGCCTTCATTGCAGAACATGGAATCTTTCATTCTGAAATACATCTTTGTACTACGTTCTGAGTCTGGAATCTGAACAAACCTTCCCATTCTGTATTCCTATTTTTCCTACGTGTTTCAGTCATTTACATTGCTTCCCAGTGTGTGTTTGTCTCATGCCCTGAGTAATTAAGATGTTTAATTCATTAATGTGCCAATAAAATTGTTAGTGACTTTGAACTGGCACAACTTCTTTTTGAAATATTGTTATGGTTTAAGGGTTAACAGCCTGAAAGGGAAGGACAGGTAGTGTCTGTAGGATCCTAGTGGGTCAGAGATCAGTACTGTTCCCTACCCTTTCCGGCCACAGTCTATAAAACAACTGAGGAGGCCTGAGGTTTTTCGCGGGCTTTTCCTGGTTTCCTGGGCTGCTTCCTGATGCACCTCGGACAGCTGGGGCTACCTCCACGTGCTGAGCAGCATCCACCACCATCCGCTCCCGGCACCACTGCGGTCCCTGGTGATGAGTCACAGCAGTCGCAGCGGCCACAAGGCACTGCTCAGACACTTCCACTCGGGACTACTGGGATCAGGTTTTGTATATAGTAAAATATCCTTTGTCCCTTATGAATTCCCTTTTCCTTTCCCCTGTTGTTTTTTTTTCATTAAACTTGTTACAGTCTTAACTTCCAACCTTGTGTGAAGCATCTTTCTTTTTTCTCTATTCCCTTTTTTTAAATCCTCCCCTGGGAGGGTAGGGGACAATAGAGAGAAAATCCTGCTCTCTGAGCCTTAAACGGAGACAAATATTCTTAGCAAACTGAAGATCAATAGCTCTGTAATTTCCACAGCTGGAAAGAAATCAGCATTATAGAAACAAAAGAAGGCTAACTTTTAAAATGTCTTTCTTCTGTACTTTAATATGTTTGAGAATTTCTTTAATATTTGGGGAGGTATTAGGTTTAAGTATCCCTGATAGTTGGTCTCAATTTCATCTAAATTAGTCAGCGGTATTGTGGTATATTTGTAAAGGATTTTTTTTTTTTAATCTTCTCTTTTTTTCCCCTCCACCTCCCTTTCATTTGTCTGAAAAACAAAAGCATGTTAGCTACAAGGAATGATTGAGGAATTACTGAATAAATGGCAAAAAGATGTTAGTGAAATAACTTACCTATTTCCTTATAAATGTATTTTCACTTATTGGTGATAAAATTACCATTGCAATGCCTATCAAGTGTGATAGTTTTAATGTGAATTTATATTAGGCTTCTTTTGACTTTCAGGAACTATTTTCAGTAAGGATTTGCCAATAAAATGAAATGGGTTCCATATTTCTATCTATTTTATAAGGAGTTGAGTTTTCTGGCAAATGTGGGATTTTGTAATTGAAAGAAATGCATTCTATTTTGAAGGAAATTAGCTTGACATTGAGTTTAGATATATTTATCAGTATTGCAGTGAGAAAATATGCTGTATATTGCCTCAAAGGAAAAAAAACAGTCAGTGTTCAAAACAGAACCAAGTTTTCTGAAAATTCTCATTACAGCTGGAATGCAATAGTTCTCTTAATATAAGTGAATCAGATCTGGAAAGCAATAATTTCTGATAACTACAATCTTATCTTTTCTGTGAGCTTGTTTTTCTAAGGGTTTTGGTTTGATTTTTGGTAGTGGGGCTGGACTATGGAGATAACCCTATAAGAAGCTACTAGAAAGCTCCCCCGGCTCCAATGTCAGACCCACCTCTGACCAGGGCCAAGCCAATCAGCACCGCTGTAAATTTATGTATTTAAGGGCAGTGCAGCACACATTTTCTCTCTCTTGCACTGGCCCCGGGTGTGGGCAGCACGTCCCCAGGAGTGGGCAGCACGTCCCCAGTCCCCACTGTGCCCAGTACCAAAATAAACTCAAGCCCTCATGCAGCTCTAGCCTGAAAGAGAGAGAACCAGGAGCTCTTCAGAACTATCAGAAAGGACCAGCAATGGAGAAAGCACAGGAACATGAGGAGAGCAGCTAGGTCCATGAAGGAAGGAGAGAGGGGAAGAGGAGGTGTGCAGAGACGAAGATCCCCATGCAACCCATGGTGAGAGCACAGGTCAACCTGCCTAGAGCCTGTGGAGGTTCACCGGTGGGGCAGATTCACATGAGCAGCCCCTGAAAAAGCTGTGACTCCATGGGCGGTGTGTACTGGAGCAGTTCATGTGTGAGGGAACTGCTACCATGGGCAGACCCAGACTGGAGCTTTGTGGGCTTGAGCTGAAGCAGTTTGTGCGTGACAGAAACTGCAAATGTGGGCAGATCTGCATTTGGACTTTTGTGGCAGACTTATGTCCTGGGGGAAGGATGACACACGGAAGCAAAGGGAGGCTGGGAGGAGTACTCCCTACCCCTGAAGATTAAGAAGCAGCAGAGATTGCATGGGACGAACTGACTATAACCCCCACTCTCATCCTCCTTGCACCGCTGGGCAAAGGCAGTGAGGTGAAGAAACCAGGAACAAAGCTGAGCCGGGGAAGAAGGGAAGGGTGAAGGGAAGGTGTTCGACTTTAAGATCTGGTTGAATCTCTCACTGTTCTACTCTGATGTTATTGGTAACAAAATTGTTTGGTTTTTTTTTCTCCCTATGAGTCTGTCTTTAGTCTGTGACCATTAAGTGGTGAGGAAAGAACTCCCAGTCCTTATATTGTCTAGCCCCCTTTTGTGGGCATTGTGGTGTTCAGTTGCCCACTGGGCCTAAACCACGACACAAATTTTCTTTGGCAAGCAGATTTTGTATAAGGAACTTGCAGCTTGTTTCACACATTTTGAAAATTGGCAGCTATGTTCTTTGCAAGTCATTTTGGGAACTAAACTTTAAAGTAGATCATAAATGTTAGCCTTGTAGTAAGTAAGTTGATCTGTTGAAAACTTTTCCTATTTTGGCATGCAACTTGGATATTTATTTGTTTTGTTTTGTTAGGTTATCATCAGTTGCTGATAACAATTTTATTTATCTGAATTAAAAACAAGTTTTGTAACTGTTATATGTTTATTTTGGATTCTTTTCCAGTCAAGCCATGCCGTTGTAACAGAGAGGCAGACCTATAAGAAACGATCCAATTTCTTAAGTAATGATGACTATGCTGTGTATGTGAGGGAAAATACTCAGGTAAGGACGATGATTAAATGCTAAAGTGAAACTGCTTTCCTTCTTGTACAAAAGACTTTGCATAGCTATGGTGTTTTATTGTCCTTTTTTCCCTAAGTGGGTATGATGGTTAGGTGCTGCAGGACCTATGAAGGTTTGTGAAGAAGATGTAGGCAAAGAAATTAAACTGGAAAGGAAGAAAAATGAAGCAAAAAAATCTGTCATTACTGAGTTTTCTTGACAAGAAATGAAACTAAGTCCTTAATAAAAGTATGTTGGATACTTACGTGAGACGGAAACAGCGTGAGCAAATGTTAGAAAGGCAGGATCTCAAATGAATGAATGTCATTATGGACATGTTGTTACAATTTTGCTTTTACAGAAGGATAAAGGGCAAGCTTGATTTGCACCTGGAGTTTAAATGGAACTGCTTTATTATGTCCATACCCGTAGTAACCCTACAATGATCATCTGGAAAACGTGTGATATATATATATCATCATATTCGGGCACTTTGCCCAGATAAAGTTACTTTTCTGAGAAACAGGATATATTGATCTGAATTCATTTATTTCTGAATGCACAAACTGATCTGTAGCCATATAGTACTGAGTTCTATTACATGTGCTGCTCTACAAAGATCTGAATAACTAATTCTGCTAGACTTCTCTTGTAGTAGATCACAGTTCAAGCCATAGTCTTATTTTTATGTTAAAGTTTATATTTGCTATTTCTATACTGTTAAAAGTTTACATGAATTAGTAATTCATTTTGTGTATTTTCAAAGTATTCCTTTAAAGGAGTAGTAGCCCAGGCTAGATCTGTTCTAGCCGCTACCGATTCTGCCCAACATGTGGGAGTGCAACGAAGATTGAAGAAGGGGGTTACAAGAAATGTTGCTTAAAAGAAAATTGTCCCAGTCTTCATGGTGTTCACAACACATCATATCCAAGAGTTGGTGAGAATATTGTAGGATAAAATTGCTCAAAATGGCTTGTTTGTACTATTATAAACATGTAAATCAATTTCTTTTTAGTTATTTCAGTCACATGCTTTTGTCCCAGATCTTACATACTTGTCCCTTCCACATACTTACCAGAATATGTGTGTCTCAGCTCCATTTAGGATTAAGTAGTTCAGGATTCTTTTTTGCAGTAGTGTGTGACAAAGAATTGCTGTCACAATACCAGTCTTTATTGCAATGGAGTAATATCAATTAGAATTTCCAACAACATATATCAGATATTAACAATACAAAGTGTTGCATTTTACTTTTTTTCCCCCCTGTGTGTTGTTTTCTCACCTTCTACAAGCTGTCTGAGCTTGAAATAGCTCTATATCAAATTTTTGATACAAAGCTTGGTTTCCTGTCTTGCCACTGTGACTGTGCCATCTTCACTGGCTTTCACTATTCATTGTCAGTCGCAAACTGCCAGGCCTACTTCTACTCAGAATATAAGCTTGCATACACAGTCTTGTATAGCTCTTTTCGTTCATGTGTAGAAAAGGAAGTGTACTATGTTATTGACAGGGAAATAAGGAAGGAAAAAAACATGCCTTTTCTTTTCTAGGACATTTGATGACTCTTTGATCACCTTTCCTTCCCTTGTGAAGAACAGCGCAAGTTCTAGCCTACAGTGGTAGATCTGGATATTATATGTGTGTTGTATTTTGAATTTCATAGAATCAGAATCTTAGAATGGTTAGGCCTGGAAGGACCTTAAAGATGATCTAGTCCAACTCCTCTGCCATGGTCAAGGACACATCCCACTAGACTCAAAGTCCCATCCAACCTGGCCTTGAACACTTCCAGGGAGGGAGCATCCACAGCCTCCATGGGCAACCTGTGCCAGTGTCTCACCACCCTTACAGTAAAGAATTTCTTCCTAATATCTAGTCTGAATCTACCCTCTTCCAGTTTAAAACCATTAGCCCTCGTTCTGTCGCTACCTGCTCTTGTAAAAAGTGCCTCCCCAGCTTTCCTGTGGGACCCCTTCAGGAACTGGAAGACTGCAATAAGGTCCCCCCAGGGCCTTCTTTTCTCCAGACTGAACAGCCCCAGCTCTCTTAGCCAGTCCCCACAGGGTGGGTACTTCAGCCCTCTGATCATCAATTTCATGTGAGAACATAAGAGATTACATGCTCTAGATATATCTTTGTAGTAATCAAAGCAATTCTACCATATTTTTCTGTCTTATGGGCTATAATGAAGTTTGCTAAAATACTAGTGACTGTTTCTTTACAGTTTCTAGCACAAAAAACTTAGAGAAGGAATGAGATTATCTCAGAAGACTGATGAACCAGCATTTTCTACTGATGCCTTTGTCTGAAGAAAGTATACAGACAGCAACACTGCATATTCTGCATTGTGTCATGTGGCAGATACATTTGAGCAGGACAACATTTTGAAATTCTGTTTATAGTGATTGCTGAATGACAACATTTTATACAAAGAAAATACTGGTGTTCTGGGAAAAAAAAAACATTAAATATAATAGCAAGACAAAAACGACATAGAGGTAGAGGTAGATAGAAATAACTTAAAACAAACTAAATCACTGAGATATTTAAGAGCTAGATAACAATAAAAAGAGGGGGAAAGTTCATAGATTAACAGTATAGAGAAAGGCATGACAGAAGGAATGATGCCAATAGGAGAAAATATAAAGCAAGAAGGAACAAGATACATACAATGACCAGATGTGAGAAAGTAGGTGAAAGTGCAACATCTGACGAGAGCTTGATAGCAAACAGTCAACAAAGTCAAAGGTGGAAAGCTTAGTCAATATTTCCATTCTTACTAGACTATCTGGCTCTTCTTTTGTTATTTCAGTCAAAAGTGCATTCTTCAGATGTGTGTCTGGAGGAGTGATAATAAATTGGTTTAGCTGCAGAAATTATTGCTATCTGTGGGATACATGGCTAGATTAGTTTTGCTGATACTCTTAACAGATTTTGTGGTTTGGTTGCAGATAATTTATGTCCTGCATTTCAAGCCTTGACTAATAAACTGTTACTAAGCATGTATGTTAAAAACAAAATAAATATATCTTATGGGGGGGAAAAAAAGAAGGTAAATAAAATATCAACTTGCTCTGGGCATCTACATAATTCTGATTTCAATCACTTTTTTCTTATTTGTATTTACATGTATTGGTATTGAATATGCTGAAATTTATTACTGTTTTAAGTCCCTCAGATGTTGAAATATATTCCTTTCATGTACCTTATAGATCCTGTTGTGATAATGCAAGTCATCCATCCAGATGGAAGCCACTGCCTTTTAGGTAGGCAGAAGAGGTTTCCCCCAGGAATGTTTACCTGTCTTGCTGGATCTGTAGAACCTGGTGAGTAATTTTATTTTACCTTACAAAATGTTTTTTTTTTCCCTCACATATGAGCATTGTACATTGAAAATAATATAGAAATGTGTTCAGTGTTATGTCAAATAAATGTTTTTTGCTTCCTCTCAGGTAAGTTGTTATAATAAATATACCTGTTCTGTACTTCCCAGGAGCTGATTTCTAAAAAAAGCAACTTGAGTAAATATTATTTTAAATCATTTTTATCATCATGGATGACATATTTACATGAAAGAAAAAAAAACAACCCATTTTAAAATACATTTAAGGTTCTTTCTTTGGTGATGCTTAGCAGGGGATTTTAGCATAGGTAAAATAAGTTAAAGCATAACTTAAAGTTAGCATAAAGTTAAACATATGCTTCCATGTTTAGGGCCTATGGAAGTAGAAATTATATAATTTCAAAAGAAAAGCAAAAAAGATATTTTGCTGTGTTCATCAATAATAGTTGGAATTAGTTACAATTATTAGTAGCTGCAGAACAATCTGTAGAACATTCTTATATTAGGGATATATCTTAATCACCAGTGAAATTACAGTCTATAACTGTATTCAGTAACTGTGTGCAGGTGAAATATGGTGACTGCATAAATAAGTTTATAAGTATAATTTGAAAAATGTCAAGATGTTTATTTCTTCGCTCCTTTCTTCTGCCAGCCTTATTACTTTATGATACTGAATTCAAGTATATAAAATGCAACTTAAGAGTAACTGATCTTCTCATCAACTTCTAAATGGTTGTAGATGAACTAACTCAAACAGTAGAAGCTGAGCTAAAACTTCTATCTATTGTGCATGGACTGTCTAATTTAATGAACCTCTAATCAGTGGTTACAACACAATACATGTAGGCATATGTAAGCCTCTGACCATCAACTCTCCACATATACATCTGGCAGTTTTCTGTTAATATGGAAGCAAAGCTTTCCATTGCAGTTTATGTTTGGAGCATTTTCTGTATGTGTTGACACAATGAAGAAAGAGCCACACAAAGTGAATAATACAATGCAGAAATGTGTGCAAGTCTTTTTAAGTCAGTATTTTCTTATTATTATCATTTTAAATATTGATTTTCAAGTTGGATTACATGCTGCTATAATCATACTGAAAATCCAAAAATTAACATAATGCTATTTATAAATTAACAGATCAGCATTTCAAAAGTAATTAAAAGAACACTGTATTTCATACTCAATTTTTGATGTTTTAGGTGTGGTAATAATAGTTTGCATGTATGATAAATGATCAATTCAGGAAATTAATGTTATGATGGAGAAATTATCATACTTTGCTTTCAAAATTTTATTTTGCTTTGGTGGCTAGTTTTGTCTTATTAGACTTCTGTATCTTGTACTTAGGGTCTGTGCCCTGACCTGTGAACTAGACCTCTACAGATAATTGGGGCAGTTTCAAATCTTTTGAGTCCGTTCAAAGCACAGAATGTAATAATTGCTTTGAGTATTTTCATCAGCTGTTTGATCTTTGCTCTTTTTGGTTAGGTGAAACAATAAAAGATCCTGTTCAAAGAGAAGTAGAAGAGGAGGCTGGAGTCAAAGTTGGCCATGTTCAGTATGTCTCTTGTCAGCCATGGCCAATGCCCTCTATCCTAATGATTGCCTGCTTTGCTGTTGCAAAGTCTACAGAAATTGAAGTTGGAATGAAATAGAGGATGCTCACTTGTTCACTAGAGAACAGGTGAAGTTCAATTTAACTTCCTTTTTGTGTTGATTAGTCTGTGACAATATTGGTTCTGGCATATGATAGTGACTTGCCTTTTTTCAGCAAGTTAAATAAGAATGTATATTCACCATTTTATCATACTACAATTATATTGTAATTGTAGATTACACACAACCAGAGAGAGACAGATATTCATAGTAATATTGTTACACTTGAATTAAATAAATCAAATATTTTAAGAATAGTGTATGTGGATAAATAGACTTATAACGATAGAAGTAGTTATGTTAAGGCTTGATTTTAGGGCAGGCCTTGATTGGGAAACCTACCCTGGGAAACTTTGTGCTAGGAATAGAGCATAGATAAGATAGAAACAATGTTTGAAGGATTCAAAAGAGCATGTAGAACACAAGGACATAGCAGATTGTTGTTAGTGATTTGTTGCTAGTGGTAGAGCTAAAATATAACATACTAAAGGGATCGTGGTGGTGGGAGTTAAGTCGGATAAACAAACTCATAGTCTTAAGAAAGCTGAGCATGTAAGATTTATAGCCAAAGAAACTATTATCTCTATGATGAATGTAACCGTTTATAACTAAGAAATGTGTATCTCTGCACGTAGACCAAGCTGTAACAAGGTATAAAAGCTGAAGCAAAAATGGGGGTCTTTGGGATCCTGACTTTGGACGATAGTCCTCAGGTCCCCGGGCCCTGAATAAAGCACCGCATAAACTGACACTCTGTTAGTTTGTGTTCTTTGTTCTACGGGCAACAATATGAGTCACTTGCAAGCCCATTTTATAAAATTTTTGCCAGATAGCTCTTCACCTTTTCCTTTTGGGAGATACCCAATTAATGTTATTTTAACCCACTTTAGCAAGCCTATGCTTTTCACATTGCCAAGAGTAGCATTTAATAGCATTCCTCATCTGAGTTTCTTCAAATAAGCATGCTATCAGTTTTCCTGGGAGGAGGGAGGTTTAGGTAAAAACTCTAGAAATTCATTAGTTTGCACATCTTTTTCCATACAGTACTATTTTGATACTCTTGTACTGAATGTGTCTTGCTATGCATTAATAGGAAACTCTACACTTAGTTTTCCTGAGTATTTAAAACAACAATTAAACAATCTCCCAGGGGAAGTGATAAATTCCCCTACACTGGTTAGTTTTAAGAGTCAGCTTGACAGAGTGCTGACTCATTTAAACTATATATTTACTTTGAGACGCTGGACTAGATGATCCTTGTGGTCCCTTCCAACCTGGTATTCTATGATTCTATGAAAATATAGTCAAATAAAAGAAAGGAAAAAAAGACTTTCACAGGGAGGTTTGAGTTCATGAGTGCAAAAAGGGAAGATTTGTCACACAGTGTAGCCTTCACAGGTTTTCCCACAGCCTACTTACGAGTTAAACTTTTAATAACACTGTACTTCTGCCTAGCATTTGCAAGCCAACTCTGTAAATCAATCTGAAGGCTTAGTTAGTCACCTACAATCTCAATGTATTCCTGACAACACTGAGAGCATTATTTTAGGTATCTGTTCTGAATACAGCTAGTAATGTGCAGATTGATCTAGAGTTGGAAATAAATGTACTTCAGAGCTGTACTAAACTAAAAGTGCACTCCCATGTTGTTTGCAGCTGCTTCAGAAAGGCGACAAAACACATTTCCTTCTGTACTATATGAGGAAAAAAATTAAAAAAAATATATGAAACAGTGTAGAGCACCATCTGCTGGTGGTCCCTACCGCAAAGAGGCTTCACAAAAACCTTAATATATATCAACAGTCAATCTCCATAGTTGTTTTAGAAAGAAACTATCCTTTGTGGCTCAAAAATAACAGAATTCATACAGAATCCTGTGCATGTTTTTCTCTGCATCTATCTTGGATAATCTGGTAGTGGCTCTTTAATAGTTATAGTAATGATAGACTGATGGACCATCATAGTAAGATAATTTCTGTGTTAATACAATGTTAGATTTCATATAGTTCATAATTACTTTCTAAAGAAAAAAAAATACCTGTCTTTATTGCAGGTTGTGGAAGTTCTCATTAAAGGAAATCAACATTCTTTCTTTTGACTTCACCAGGTCGAGTTACTGCACACCAGTTGATAACACATTGGATTGGAATGAATGCTAATCTTTAATTCAAGTAATTTATTTCTTTAAGTTAAATTGCTTCTTCTAATGGATTCTAAATTAGGAATAAATTAGAAAAAAATTGTTTATCTCATAAAAGTGCAACCACATGAATTTTTGACCCTTTCCTTTGGTTCCTGAGCTAACTTGTCCAAACCTTTGTATGTTTTTTTCAGATCTGAGTTAGAACTGAATTACTTTTGAGGTTTAATCTGTGAAGCAGCTAAACATCACACAGCTACTCTCACTCCCCATGCTCGAGAACTGTGAGAGTAAAAGTAAAGTACTCATCTGGTTGAGATAAAGATTATTTAACAGGTAAAATAAGCCAAACGAAAATCATAATAATAACAATGAATTGTAGTAAAAATAAGAACAATTACAATAAAGCAATTGAAGTTCTACTCAGCTCACAAAAAACAGTTGCTGGCTGTACACCAATGAAAATGTGACAAGGAAAGGATAAGCCTCAGGAACTGAGGCAGGCCACCATTGTGAAGTAGAAGGTAGGAGAAGGAAGAAGAGAGAAAAGGGAATAAGGGGTCGTTCCCTGCAAAATCCCCAATTTGAGACAGTGTGATGTTTGTGGGATAGAATACATTTTTATTGGTCTGCTTGGATCATACCCAGATGATCTGTCTTGGGTCTCTTGACCCAGAAAATCCCAGGCTTTCACTTCCTCCCACATTCTCTTGTGCAAGGGGAATACAAAACAAAGCATAACACTTAAAAACACAGGTGCTGCAAAACACTGAAAACCAAACCTTGAGACAGGTAAACATTGACATGTTATCGTATCAGTTCCAATGCAAACCCAAAAAAACCCTCTAACTTCTATGAGGAAAATAACTTAATCCCAGAAAAAAAAAACAAAAAAACAATCCAGTTATTATCCCAAGCAAACAAGCAACAAATTTACTGCTTTTGTGGTTTAGTATAAAATTATTATGCCTTTTGCTGTTACACTCTTAATGTTTGATTTGTTTTTTCCTGTCCACCATTGGAAGCAGTCCCAGCATTACAGAGGCCTGACCTTGCCTGCTGTTTGAACTCTGCATTTACATACTCATATTTTGTCTTAATCATTTCTAATTTTTTCCTATTTCCATTCTTTAAATTCTGTCTGGCATAAAAATAACATTCAGTACTGAAAGTCTTATCAACAATGGTTATTTTAAAGCAGTGCTTAAATGGTGAAGATGTAGTTCTTTTTCTATTTTACATTAGCAGCCCTCCAAGTGGAGTATTTATTCCTCCAGTCTGATTTGAGCTGTTCTTAGCCAATTGTATATCAGCCTGAATTTAATGTTATAACACAATACTCAGTTTATGAAAAACGTGACAAGCTGTGACCTGTATGTTTAAAAAGAATGGTCAAGAAGCTGAGCTGCAAGACAGAGCTGGTGAAAAAGCTGCACCTGCTAAGCTGCATAATCAGCAACCAAAGAGAGTGTGGTATCCTGAAGTTAGGACAAGAGGATGTGGCACCTTGGCAAACCCAGCAAAGCCATGCAGGCAGATCAACAAGCCCAGCTCCGCATTTGTAAACCTGGGAGTCAAACAGCGAATACAGTGAGGAAAACAACTACTTGAGAGTCCCCTGAGCCCACCACTCCACCAGAGCATGCATGTGCACAAGACATTTGTGTATACATGAAATTCCTACAGTATGTTAATATTTTCTCAAGAAAGCAATTGATCATGTATAAACTGACCTGTATAAATAGAGTACTTCAGTACAGCTGAACCAGGTGTGCACCCTCCACCAACAATTGACGACGAAGGATCAACAGAACTCTTCTGGATCCATAGTGGTGACTATCCTTGCAATTCTATCCTTGCTAATTTCTATCTTACCCTTTATTACCCTGTCATATTGCTATTTGATTTTAAACAACTAAAGCTGCTTCTTGTAATGTGGTAACTGACTTCGTTTGTGTCTTAATTTTGCCCTGGGGATCTTATTAAATCATCGTGATACCGGATCATGACGGAGAACCATCCCAAAAGCCTAAATATTAGTTATTTTTATAAGATAATAATGTATTTGTTGTCAATAGACAGTTTTTTCATTTTCTGATAGTTAGAAATGGAGCTGAAGAGTAATGAGAAAAGTAGATTAATAAGACAATATCTCAAAATACGTGCAAAGTTCTATCATGGAAATTAGGACATTAAGATTGTTACTGCTATTAAGAATTTTACAGTTGGAAGAAATATATTAACTCCAGCTATAAAGCTGGGAAAGCAAGATAGGAGCTAAAGTTTTTATCTATGTAAATTTAATACTACAGTTCAGATCTGTGCCTCAGTTTATTGTGTTATTGGAAAGAATGTTAACTTAGTATTCTTTCAAAATGGAAGGTTGTAAATATATACTGGTTTTGTTATTACTGACATTATGTAATGGTTCAGTAATGCAAATGACCAGAAGGAAATAAAATCACAGTAATAAATATTCACTTATTATCATATGGTGAATTTGTATATTAAGAGTAATTTAAATATTTTTAAATCAATGAATTATGTCAGATTTGTTTCAAAATTTTGTACAAAATTGGAATCAGAAAAATGTTTTACAAATCGTAAGAGCTCTTTTTTTTAATCTAGTGTCATTCTATGCTCAGCAGCTTTTTTTTAAGGCATAAGGCAATGCATATCAAACTGGAAAGCAAAGAAGCATTTTTTATAGACTTTAAAGAGTTGACAAATCATTACATTGCTTCATTCTCTCCCTTGTTTCAGCTATACCTACAAATTAAGAAAATAAGGTTATCCATTGAGCCATCTGGCAATGAGAATGAAGCAATACACTGCTTCCCTAAAAAATTGCTTTTATGGAGTAGTGTAAATGTGAGATGCTGTCATGGACAAGGAGTAGGTGAAGAGAGAGGATAAAGCAAAGAACAAATATAGGTATTGTAAAGATCAATAATTTATCGCATTGTTGTTTAACCACAGCCAGCAACTAAACACCATGCAGATGCTTGCTCACTATCCCACAGCAGGATAGAGGAGATAATCAAAGAGTAGAAGTGAGAACACTCATGGGTTGATATAAAGGCAGTTTAGTAGGTAAAGCAAAAGCTGCTCATGCAAGCAAAACAGAACAAGGAATTCATTCACTGCTTCCCACTGGCATTGATGTTCAACCATCTCCAGAAAAGCAGGGCTCCCTCAATCTTGGGAATATAAGCACCATAACTCCCCACTTCCTTCTTCCCCCAGCTTTATATACTGAGCATGACATCATATAGTATGAAATATCCCTTTGATCAATTGGCGTCAGCTGTCCCCTCCCTGCTTCTTGTGCACCCCCAGCCTACTTGTTGGTGTGGTGGTATGAGAACTAGAAAAGGCCTTGGCTTAATGTAAGTGTTGCTTGGCAGCAACTAAAACATCTGTTTGTTATCAACATTATCCTCAGCACAAATTGAAAACATAGCCTCATACTAGCTCCCATGAAAAAATTAACCCTATCCTAGCCAAAACCAGCACACACATTGAGGTAACTAAAAATACATATATAAGACCCATCCTAATTTTAGTTTTTCACGTTGGAAATTATGATGAGTTGCTATAGAGATGGGTTTGTAACTGTAAAACTCAGAAGAAAAGATCTATAATGAATATTAAGAATCAGACTATTTTTTAATTTAAAATCCGTAAAAGTGCTTGCAGGTGAAACTCAGGGGAATAGCTAGTAAGGCTGATGTTGTGGTGTGTGTC
>NW_010191667.1:4219-14531 GCF_000695765.1 Mesitornis unicolor | reverse complement strand
GCCAATGCTTGGAAACGCTTCTCCAATGTTCGAGGTGTATGATATGTGGCATATAACAAAACGTGGGATTTGGACCATAAATGTCAAGAGCTATTTTTAAGGATTTTTAAGAGTTCTTAATCTGTAATTTCCGAACAGCTTGTCTCGAGGGGTGTCTTATTTGGGTGTCTTGCTAAACAGAGGCATCTGAGATTCAATGGCATGACACTCTGCGAGGCTGTCTGCTTTCCTTGAGAAGAATGCAAACACATTTTATGATGAGCCCAATATACCAGATAGAATAAGATACTGATAGTTGCCATATAAAGAGATTTGAGAATGTCCTTGAAAAAGGGTAGACTTATGAGAAATAAAATACACATCCTGTCGCAATATGAGGAGATCACTTTATCTGTTCATCTTTTATTGGGATGAAAGGGCTTTGGTAGGTATTGAGTTAGCTGCATGACATGCCTCAGCCTGAGCTCTAAGTAATAGAAAAAGAAACATTTGGATCAAATGCATGCTTACTTCAAGATTTAAAAGGGATTGTGTTGAGACAGTTTTTCATATTTAAGCAGGGTTGGTTTAGAGCAGATCTTGGACAGCAGATAGAGACAGCAGATGTGCAAATCTCACCCTCAGCAACCAATCATCCCCCACAAAACCCAACTGTGGGTCCTGTCACAGCAGGCCCTTTCTCTCCTGCTGGCCATGAGGAGAATTAATCCAAGACGATTAGCACATAACTCCTCTGCTTTAGCTTCTGCGAGAGCAGCTCACAGCTTCATCTTGGCTTTGTCCAACCTTGAAGAGTGGTAGAACAAGAAGAAGAGCTGGAGACCAGGAGTCCAACTGGGAGCGGCTGCTTTTGCTTGGGAGATGAATCCTAATCCAGTTCTGGCTTCTGGATTTAATCACAGAGTATTTAGGAGAAAGTGATGCTCCTAATCCAGGAGAGCTGCAATAGTCTCACGTTTAGTTCGTGACAGGTTGAGTTTCTTCTTCTAGTGTTAGAAGTCAACTAAAGAGACTGAAGGAAGATTTCTCTATAGATTCCTAATTTGCCTAATTGCTGACTTCCTTGCAAGTGCCATGCTCATGGAGGACTCAGAAGACACGAAGCTATTTTCACTCTTCATTTAACTCTTTGAAGCCATTAGCAACTGAGAAGCTTTGATTAGTGCTGCGAGTTCTCCTGTAAAACAGTTATCCAGTGAATCACTGCTCACTGACAAGCCTCTGATCACCTTCCCACCAGCCTCACCATGTGATAGCCTACTATTATAACTCCTCCAGGGACCACTTATTTCACAGAGACAATCCTCTTCTTCATCTTCTACCTGGTAGGGAGCTGCTCTGCTCAGCTCCATGGCAAACAGCAGCTGATGGTGGAGATCTCTCTTTCAGACCTTGGTGCAGCCAGGATATCCTCATGGATGGGGCTTCACCCACTCCCACATCAGAGAGCCACGGGGAATGCTCCTGCAGGCTCTGAGGAGCTGGTATATCTGGAAACAAAGAAATGTGACCCAAAATCCCTGTAGACCCACTCTCCAGGACATGCAGGGGCATCTGAAGTGGTGGTTCTGGGTGATGAAAGAGGAAGTTTTCCCCATGAGCAGAAGTTTTCCCCCTTGCCTTAACCAGCTTCAGCTGGGTCAGGAGAGCATTCTCTCCAAATCAGGACTTTCTTCCAGTGTCTGGCAAATACAACACTTCTGTCCTCTGCTCTCTGCCAAAATCAATGTGCAATAATGCAAAATCAATGCACAGCAATGCGCTGTGTGTCAACCCTGCTGTGTCTCATCAGGAGGAGAAGGGATGAACAGATCCAGACCTGCTGCAATGCCTTGTCCTTCTGTCCTGGTGGCTGGACTGGCCTGGGCTCACCAGGAGCACATTGTCCAGAAGCATCAGTATTGATCCTAATTGTGTTGTTCTGGAGAGGAGCTGCTAATGACAACAACAATCATCATCATTCTCATTATCTTATTTCATCACACAGACAGAGCTCCAAAATGTGTCGATGATAGCAGGAACCCCCTGTAAGCATCTTTGATTTTCTCTTCGGGAAATCACAAGTTTTGCTGTTGTTCTTGCAAGATGTTACATGAAAGTCGTTACAAAGCAAATTAGGTTCACATATTGCCAGTTTGTGGAGACAGCCTCACGGAGTGGTTTGTCTCCGTGGTATCTGCCCCATGCTGCCTCCCTGACTGCCCATACCTGCTCTGGAAATCAGTAATTTCTGATTTTTGCCACCTCCCAGCTGACCCTGGGAGACAACTCACAGCTTGGATTTGGATATTGCTACCAATGCCTATCAATCTTCACATGGCACCACCTAAATCAAAATAAGCAGAGAAACAGCTAGGCCAAAATCCACCCCCTTCCTCTAACTCAAGGTACATGTATCTTACTATTTTGAGCTAATTATTACAGCTTGTGCTTATCTGTTAGATTTGGGTTGGTTTTTTTTTTCCCCAACCTAGAAAACAGCAGCAAGTCCTCATGTTTGGTTTTGGCTTTGAGCAAACACCTCAAACACAACCTCCCTTGAAAGGGTCCAGGTCCCACAGTCCTTAGGTCTGCTGGCATTGTGGCAGTGGTGGTTGGTCCTGTATGGCTTAAATGGTGTTAAGTGATTTTATGATGGGTGTCTTGTGGCTCCAACAGCAAGATCAATTCTGGAGCGCAGTTTCAAAGATGAGTGAAGGAAATTTTGTGTGATCATATGCAAAGAAATGCTCTGGCTTTGGAATAAAGCAAGATATAAATAAAACTCCTAATATTCTGTGTGAGAGAGCAGTTTGCAATAAAACCGCAGGTAACCTGCTATGACCTCTCAGAGCCGCTCTTAGTGGCAGCAGGCTCAGCACCAGCAGTGTAATAAGGCATATAATTATGGATGGCATGTATAATAGATGAAAATATTATACATAATACGGTTTGGCCACTACATGTGAATTTGGGTCCCTGAGAGGAGCAGCAGCCTTTACTTTCCCTCTTCATTCCTGTCCACCAAAGATTTTCTTCCACAGAAAGATGTAAATCTCTACGTTTATAATCAGTTTGGAGTGTGAGGTGAGAGGATGTTTCAATTAAACACAGTAACTTCTGCTATTCAGACAGAATCGCAGAATATTAGGAGTTGGAAGGGACCTTGAAAGAAACCCACTCCCTTGAGATGCTCTTTCGTAGGTGTGTTTAATGGGACCGTTTTTGTATCAGCCAAAAGCAATGCTGAGTCTGCTACGGTGCGGCCATGGAGGTGAAGCTGAAGCCCTTTAGCTCACAAGTTCGGTTTTGGGGTCCCAGTTCAGCCTCTGGTGAGATGTATCCATTCCCAGAAAATCCAAGGCAGCTTCATGGTATAGGGATTAGAATTTTCTGAAGTACTTTGCTGTAATTACGTGCTTCGTTTTAAATTAAATGCTTGAATAATTCTAGAAATTGGCTTGAACTAAAAAATACTTCACCTATAAATACAATTTGCTAGGAAACTGGGAAAAAAGGAAGAGCTCAAGCAAGAGCAACTAGTGTGGGCATAAGGAGGGCTGGGAGAGAGGAATTATGTGAATGTTTATCACCAATAACTTACATTTACATTACCCTCATAGAAAGGAGAATCCTGAAAATAAAATCCGTGAACTGGGATAAATATTAAACTTGTGTTTATGTTCCTTTCACTTTGGCAGTATAAATACTGAAGCACATTTTAAAAAGATTTAGATTTTCTAGATACTCAAAGGTTTTTTTAGGAGCTGCCAAATTTGTTTGAAGTCGATGAATGAGTTTGAATATTAGATCTACATATGCATCCTTGTAAGCCTTGTGTCCCACCTAAAAAGCAAGCCACGGTTAAGCAGCGGACTAGAAACAGGATCCATACAATCTTTTCATGTTCACTCTGGAAATCTGAACAGAAGAGAGGTTCCCCAGGAAGCCCAGGAGGGATTTGAGGTGGCCGATACCTCTGACTAAGGAAGGAGCTGGTGGCTGGAGCACTCCATGTCCACATAAAACATTTTCTTGTGGGACAGAGGCTTTGCTTTGGGAACCTTGTGTAAATTAAAACTGTGGTGGAAACCCAAAGTATTTTTCTTTAACCTGGAAACATGGCCTCTAACATCACCGCTTCTCTGTGTGTTTGTGCCTGTTGATTTACTCTCGTTACCACCCCCCCCAGCAGAAACGTCTGAACCATTGAAATGAACTCATCTTTTGTTCATCTCAGATTTGTAACCACAAAGTTGGGAAGAAACCCACCACATCCAGACCCTCAGCTCACTGGAACTGACTGCTCAGGAAGATGCAGATAATGCAGTGCGGGTCCCTGCTTAGATACTTCTAACATTATTAGGGTTTTTTTATAAAATTGATGAACAGTAGCAAGACAGGCTCATGGGACTGTCCGTGCTGCAAACACTGAAACAATTGGGGAAGGGAAAAGAATATATATCTGCGTAACAGATGGTGTCCCTCTGCTTGCCATTCGCAGATGAATAAAATACCCCCAGGCTCACAAAATCTCTTGCTTTGCCACTGCGTCTGCTGACTGACACTTATTTGAAGCTAACATGAAGATTTTATAATCAGCCTTGAAGAGGAGTACAGAGAGAATAAGCAAGTGAAGGGGTTGGTTTGACAAATACCTGCAAAACACCTCCTCCTTCTCCATCCCTGGTCTGGATCCAATGTGCAGACAGAGCTGGAGCCAGTGCCCAGGAAAATGACACTGGGTTATCTTCCTGCTTCTGCAGCTCCTGGTGACTGATGGAGCATCTGGGGTGCTTCAGCCCATCTGCACGGCAGCCCAGAAGGTTGGGACCTGTGGGGTTGGGCACTGGTGGAAATGCAGCTACTGCAGCTTCGCATATGGGACCTCTCCAGCTCTGTCCCAGGATCTGACTGGGCTTTCCCAGCTCTCCACTGCCATCCCAGCTGTTCCTCGCTACTGGGCACGGCTTCTGCACATGGAGAAGGGCAGGAGGACAACAGCCAGTTTCTGAAGCAGAGGCTGAGTTTGCTGTGTGATGCTGAGAAGCTGCGTGGGAGCATGCAGGGGGTATAACCTGTGATGAAGCCATGGTGGCAGAACACAGCCTTCCCCAGCAAACCAGACACATTTTCCTTGCAGGAGGCTGGAGAAGAGAAACCCAGGCCCAGCCAGGCAGTTTCTGCTTAACCAAAGCCCTTGCTCCAATCTGACACATTTCTGTGCTGATTCGTTTGAGAATTCAAGTGTGACCCAGGGCTGGAGGGACGGCAACTGCTAAAAGGCTTGTGATGTTGTGACCGCTGAGCTGCAGGGCCTTGTGAGCACATGGGGGGGCTCCTGATTTGTGGGCTGCAGCCCCTCTGGAGCTGCTCAGCTTTCACCCTGCCCTTCCCATGGCTGAAAAGAGATGGATCCAGAGAGGGAGACAGCCAGGGCAGGAGCAGGCACCATCCCCAGCATCTCCGTCACCCAGCTCAGGGACCTGGTCCGCCTAAATGCTCACCCCGTGCGAAGGACAAATGGATCAGTGAGACCTGGTGCAGGATAACGACCATTTGGAGCCTCCATGGAGTGCTTTGTATTTGTGAAGTAGATGAATTTAACCCATCCATGACATTGCACCTTCAAAGTGCTCCTGGGGTGGCTCCATGGGGCTGTATGTTTGGGCAGGCTCAGCACAGGAAGGGATGTGTGTCCACCAAGGCTTTGTCCACTGTTTCTGTAGATGGGAAGAGGTGACAACATCAGGATTGACCAGGATGTTGATGTTCTTTAATTTTCAGACTTGTAAAAGCGGTTACAAACTCGAAACTTACTTTGACTCATGATTAAAAGCAACATATGATCACTACAACATTTGGATCAAAGTATCAGTAAAAAAGAAAAGCAGCATATGAGGCAACATATGGTAAATATGTATTTAGAAGCACAGAAAGCAGAAAAACTCATTTGGGTCAAGATTTAATCAGATAATGTTTGGTTTAGACTCAGCACTAATGCTGCTTAGGAAGCACATTACATTGGAATCAGTATTTAAAACTGTTAAAAGCAAATGAAAATAAAAAGCAAGAGGAAAAAAAAAGAAAGAAAAAGTGGCAAATTTCTGGCATGACAAATTTCTATTTCTTTGGCAACGAGAAGATCAAGTCTAATTAATTCATACACATCAGTTTTCCCCACATGGCTTGTAGAAAGGGCTAGCCTGGGTATGTGCGTGTATGCAATGCATTTAATAACTAATTTCCTTGTGGTTTCTTCTTCATTATTTTCCAGACTCCAACTAGACCTACACATGTCATCTTAGACTCAGAAAATGCTCCTGAAATGGAGAAGGAAGGCGATGGCAGTACTGCAACCACTTTTAATGAAAGTCCTTGTGGTTCAAGGGATCCTGCAAGTTTTTAAACATAATATTTTCCCCAAAAGCCAATGAATCAGAAAACACAATCATTATTGTCATAGCCTGGAGCAGTGCTTGAAGAGCCCCATGGCCCTGGAGACATGGTATCATCTAATGTTTCTCCAGTGCCTGTATAATTTCCCAGTTCCATCACTATGTGTCCTTTGACAGTCTCCATAAGCATTACTCCTCCATTTGACCTCAGCCAGGATGTGATGAAATATTCACAAAATCTCTCCCCTGTTTGGTACAGGGTGCCCTACCCAGCTTGCATTGACAGGTATGATTTCAGTCATTTAGTGAGACATTAAGGATACAGTAAAGTTCACAGGAGAGGGCATGGACAGCACAAGAGTTAATGCCCAGGACAGGTGATTTCTGAGCAAGCATCTCTTTCTTTGAGGGTTAGGTTTAAGTCAGTATCTGGCATCTGGTGGGGTCTCTGCATGACTCTACACATGAGAGAAGCTGTCAACTTTTATCCTCAGGAATGAAAGAATAACAGTTTGAGGTTTGCTCCTCTCTTAACAAAGGCACCAGGTGGCTGGTGGGGAGGCTGTGTTACTTCATTAGCACAAGCGGAGCAGAAGGCTGTGAACGAGCTCTCGCTGGAGGAAGCCAAACAGATGAAGCTGTGGGATGGAGCCCCTCCAAGTGCTGATAGGAGACAAGAAGAGGGGCCAAGCTGGTGAGAAAACCCTGGCACCTCTTCCAGGCAGTCACAGAGACCTTAAACTCTCTCTTCTTACCACGTGAAGTCATCTCAAAACACAGGCTTTGCCTCAGCCTCTATTAACTTCCCTAACAAGGGCTGCTGTCCGTAGGACAGTGATTGCAGTAACCCTCTGTGATCCATAACCCATTAAAACATATGGCTCTGCTCCTCTGCATCTGCTCGGATACAGCAGCATCAGTTCTCACATGAGATCCTCAGCAAAGATGGAGATGTGCAGTGGCAGCTCATGGGTACCTGTGGCTTTGCAGATAAAAATTCCACTCTCCTGGTTTTTGGACCATCTCTCCTAATTCCATCAGATTATGGCATTAGCGAGGGTAAGAGAGGCAATAAACTAAAGCATTAGCCTTTCGGGCTCGGGGGGATTTACTACCCTTCTTTTCCTTATATTGCAGCGATGCAACATGGTTTGACATGGATATTGAGAACCAATCCTGAGACTGGGAGTAATTAGTGTGTCCCTCCATTTAAAAAAGAGAAATTAAAATAACAGACTTCTGGGGCCTTGAAACTACTGTTATCAAGATTAGCAACAGGTATTCAAAAAGTGTATGGCTTTGCTGTCTGCCCAGGAGATCAGCCAAATGAGAAAGGAATATCTCCAATTTTAGCTGAAGAGAGGACTCAGATAAAGGATCACAAAGCTCTCAGACACCATGCGTTGCCTCAGAGAGTGTGTGAACAGCCACAGGCCAATAAAAGCAATTAGGAGCACATTTTCCCTTTCTTTCTTGGTGGGGGATTCAGCTGAGCCCTGGCAGCACCAGCGATGACTTTCATTTGCATTAATAGCATGGGAAGTTCGAGCACAGTGCTCAGGGCTTCGCTTTTGCTGAACACATCAGAAAGGACAAGCTTTTCCCAGGCTTTTGCGACCCCTGTGAGCTCCATGGGAGACCCAGAAGCTGAGGTTATCCCATGATTTCTCCTGGTTTAGCTCAAGGAAGGGTTGCAGTGAGCCATGCCTGGGCTGGTGGGGGTCTCCCTCCCCATGGACCCCTCGGTGCTCTCTGCCCCCAGCTTAGCGGCAATCTTCAGTTTATCCCCCTGCCTGTACATCTGCTGCGCTCACCCTTCAGATGGGCTAATCCTCTTTTGATGCCTTTAACTTTAATTAAAAGGTCACCTTTCAGAAGCAAGTGAGAGGAGTCCAGTGGTCCATTCTGCTGTTCTCAAAAAACAAATTAGCCATGAAGTTACGACTGGGAAATTCAACATCTCTCAGCAATGATGAAAATTAACTGCAATTTCACTTGAAAGGACTCTCTCATTCACCCATGGCAGCAGGAGCAAGGAAAAGGAAAAAAAACCTAAAGGACCTGCGAATGACGATCTTAACACGACAGCGTTATTGTCAAGGCAGTGAAGCTTTGAGAACAAGTTAACAGACTTGAAACACAAACAGGAAAATAATGGAAAGAGGGAGAAGCTACATTTTCTTCATGGCGGTCAGGATCTGCTCTCAGTGTGAACTGGGATGATTAAAGGAGGAAGGACTGGGAATGTTACAATCAATGTAATGGCATTTTTGGGCAGATCATTATGAAAGCCACTCTCTTCCTAAATGTCCAAAGACCAGGTGAGCTGACTTAGCAGGTGAACACAATGAAGTTCACACATCCTTCACCAAAATATCTTGGTTACTCTTCTCCTCCCCATGTGCCACCAACCAGGAGGTTCCATCCATGAAGTCCCGTCCTTTCCTGCTGCAATGGGTGGATGATGGAGAGAGGCCATGCCTACAGCCTCTCCTCAGCAGAAATAAACCAGACAGACGGGATTGCTAGCAAATGTGGCAAAATGAGTCGTTAAAGCCACAGGGACAATTTCATAGTGCCTCTGGTAATTTGTAGCTGCTATTTCACAATGCCAGCTGATTAAATTTTACTGTCTGGTATTGAGTCTAAATAATAATTAATAACTTACGAGGAAGTCTTCTGATGAAGCACACTCTGTTCCTGTGATTCACTCGGTGCAGAGCATTGGGATTACTGCCCACCAGGTCTGGGGGGGTCTGCCCATTTTCCATAAATTCGGATACTGGTCGGTGAGTGTCCATAGCTGCCAGTTCAGCTGGTTCAGCTGGTTTTGGGCTAGTGGGGCTGTGGGTGAGGGGACTGGTTTGCAAGACAGCTCCGAATTCCCTGGACTAAAATGCACTTAAGCAGCTTTTGTGCAACTTTAGCTGTGATGATCCATGATCAGACGGGCAATGCGAGGTGCTGGTTTCTCCCCTGGACGGGAAGGCAGTATTTTCCCAGCTGAAGTGCCGTGTGTGTATCCGATCTGCATGAAGAGCTGTGTAAGCATCAGTAGCCAGCACCTGTCAAACGAGAAATAGATTTGCCTTCTACATCCAAGTGAATTTTTATTTTTGTCAATCTTGCCTCTCTTATAACACATCCCCTCTGTGAAATGTGTTGAACGGAGATAACCAGGCATAACGCATCCTCTGGGATTTGCAGTGGCAAGAAAGCAATCTTAATATTCACAATGAAAAATGTCAGGTAGTTTTATACCCCTTATAGTATCAGATGATGGTTTTTATGTTCTGTCTATGGAGAGTACGCTTTGGAAAAAGCTAGACTATTTGAATTTATGTACGTATGTGTTTATTTACTGATCGGATCAAGAAAACAATGAGAAATCACAAACAAGCCTCATCATTTTCCCTGCACACCCCAGCACTACTTTTCTTCCTGTGGGTTTTTTTTTTCCCTCTTCTAATTACAGTGATGATTTTACCCAAATTAGCAGCTGTGAACACAGCTCACAACACCGCAGGCAAACACACAGTGAAACCTTTGCAGGATCAGGTGCGATGGCAGTGAGACAAGTGCCACCAAGGGCTGGCGAGGTGCTGTCACTGTCAGGAGGACAAAACACACGGGATTTGGGGAATCTCCTCTGTTCCCTGCAGCTACGGGATCCCCAAAATATGTTATTATTTGTTTCTTTATTCTTTCTGGACCATAATCTAATTCAGAGCACCACTGAATATCCTGTGTGTAGGCAAGACACAGTGTGGGGGGAAGGTCTACCCACCAAAGAGGATTAGTTAGGAGAAAAGTAGCCAATGAACACTGGATCAATAGGAACTTATGGTCATGGATGAGTAAGGATGAGACAAGAGCATTTCTCTCTCAGCCACTGTCCTCATCGTGTGTTTTCTGGTTTCTGGCATCTTCTTCAG
>NW_010191667.1:0-4203 GCF_000695765.1 Mesitornis unicolor | reverse complement strand
GCTTAAAACAAACAAATTAGTGAAATGAAGCCCGTTCTCCAAATACGTGTTGTTGGCCTGGAGGAATGACCTGTGTTAACTCTGGCTATCTCATCTTAACTTTTTAAAAGCCTAAAGAAAACTTTTCAGTTCCCAGGAGACGTGTGCAGGCACTACAGTTTAGGAGGGGGTCAGAAATGGACCTGAGCATGGGCATGAACTCAAGCAGTGAGCATTGAGATGTAAGATCTACCCCTCATCGTGTTTTACTTCAGAGCTAATGCTCCTAAAATTAAGCAAATGCACAAATTTTTGCATTATCTCATCTGAATTCAAAACTGAATCCATCAAGATTTGGCAGTTTTTGGGTCTGATACGGAGTTTTAACATCATCTATCTGGTCTTCATGTTATATTGAGTCAAAATGTAGCTTTGATCTCACTCTGATCTTTTCTCAAGGCGATGGGGAAGGCTGCAGAGCAGAGAAAGGCAAGGAAAACTGGTAACATCGGTGTTGTCAGAGCAGTGCACAGAGAAAAGGTTAACGTGAATGATCTCTCTCTGGTGTCTTATTAATAGTTTGCTTTCAATTATACCCTTTGATCAGCTGCAGGTAGGAAACAGTGTATTTCCACCACTTCTAACAGCTGTTTAGGAGTTTTAATTACATCCGGCACATTAGGAGAAGCCTAAATCAAAACACTTGGCATAGGGGAGGTGAAATGTTGCTCTTTTGGAGCTACATATTGTGTTTAGTTTTAGCTCTATAAACAGGATATTATGGAAGCAAAAGTGACAATGCCCAGGTAGCGCTTCCTCCTTAATCCATTTCAGCATTCGCATGCTGTCACTTGGTTTCTAGAGGAATGACATTCCCTTTATCTTTAATTCATAACTTGATCTTTCATTTAAAGCGTTTCTTTCTTCCTCTTTATGTATGTATGTATATTCCTGCTCACGGCTCTTCCAAGACACAATATAAAGCAAAAACCCTAGTGCGTGCGGGAAAGCGAGGTGGGTTTCTGCGGTGTGAAATTTCCAAAAGTTACTGACATTTGAGAAAGGATTCAGGTGCCTGAACACATAACATGTGCTGCTCTGGACCCCCCCATGGTACCTGAGACATTCCCAGAAGGGCTGGAAGACGTGACAGAAAACCTTTGGGACACCCAAGCCCTCGTGGGGACTGTGGCCCCCAAGGTTGGCTTAATAGAGCGCACAGAAAATCAAGTTGTCATGGCAATTATTCCTGATGTTGAGCAAATTCAGGGGATGATGAAAGTCTCCTGTCAGTCTTATTTCTTTCAGGCATTTCAGGAAGGTGAAGGTGATGGATAGTGGCCTCCTTTGCGGAGTGAGAGGGGCAGATGCCTGGGGAGGGTCATCCCCCACCTTGGGCTATGTGAGGGATGCTCTGTACCCAGGGGTGTGGGGGGTATAAGCTGCTCAGACCCGGTTTTAATCTACCGACAGGATTTGTATGAGAATTCCACGAAAGCTGGTAACTAAAGCTCTCAAGAGGTAGAGGATTTGCTGTGATCCTGGGCAGCATAAGCTAAGATGGTGTTTCTTTCAAAACCAAACCTGGCATAGATGCAGGCGGAAACGCCCAAATCCACAGAGGCTCTGTTTTAGGCTGAAAACATCCAAAAGGTGTTTTAAACGAACTAGGCCTTCAGGCCTGGGATGATGTGCTTTTTCCTGAGTTACAGAGATGAAGGGAACTTGTTTTAACAGAGCATTGGAGTTTGCTGTAGATGGGAGAGACCCCCAGGGCAGCTGCTCAGAAAAGGAGGGTTAATAAAGCACCTCCCAAAGCTGAAACACATCTGTCCCATCTCCTACCGCACTGACTCTGCTGCTTATCCAAGTAAGAAAACCATTTTCCCAGCCCTGGGGTTTGCTGCCATGAGCTCCATCACTTTGGGAATAAGGAGCCAGAAGAAAAGAAAGACTAAACTTCAATAACACACAACTGCCTCCTGGCACAGGGCAGCATTTCCAAAGTGATCTTGCTTCGACCTGTTGGGCCTCTGGTTTCTTTTTCCCGCTGAAGTGCAAAGCACGGGTGATGCCAGGAAGGGGGGCACTGGAAAAGGAAATTTATAAAATGAAAGGAAAAGAATAAACAAATGGCAACCTAAAATAGGAGCAGTCTGGGAAGGGGATCCATTGAGTAGTTTCCCTGGGAGTCAGAGCACAGCGCACTCAGTTCTGGGGCCTTTCCCGCTGCTTCTCCTGCGAGCCCATGAAAGCAGAAATAATTCTGCAAAGAAATCATTTACAAATGCTTATTGGAAGTAACTTTTTCCACCTCACAAAACAACAGAAAAAAAATTTAACAACAGCTATATAGGACGTGAGCATAAAACTCAATCAGTTGCATTAATCTGCTTTGCAATTTGGGGGTTTTTTAATGTACATTCCGTAAGAATAAAACCATTTTCCCCAACCTGAGCAGGCGCTGGCTGCCAGCAGAAGCTGAGGCACACACGGTCTGTGCTGCTCGTTTTTCACTGTCCCTGAGTGACCCAGATTCTCACAGGATTTGTCACCGCGCCCGGGGACAAGACCGCACGCGACCAGGGAAGGCAAAGCCTGCACCACAATTACGGAGCTTTTTGTATCGCCGGCCTCACCCTGGGCTTTTATTTGCCGTGGTTGGGCTCAAATGGGCCACGTGTAATGCAGGAAAATAACAAACCCTTACTTCCCAAGACCCTCTGCTGATTCTGGACTCGGGTCTTTTCTCCCATCTCCTTCCCTTCCCCTCATCACTAAGTCATATAAAAATGCTAAGCATTTCAGAGACTCAGATGAGATGCGCTGTCTCAATACACAGCATATTTGCAACTTCAGGCAAAGAGGCATTCACAGCTACTCCGCTAATGAGAGCAACCTTGTGCTTAGTGGGAATGTTAATCAATTAGACACGCAGAGCATTAATGATGTTTCTTTTGCCTAATTAGATTAGCAAAACATGAGTACAGCCACTTTTTTTCCCCTCCCAGCTCCAGCTTGTGCCTCCCAAGGAGCAGCACCCATCTGGCTTGGGGATGTTCTGGAGGGGGAGCATTTCCCCAGGCACCCCCAGGGCTGAGAGCAGCTGGGTCCTGCCTGTACCGGCAGCCCCCTGTGCCCACCCTGGGGATGGGCAGGAGAGCATTAAGGGGATGATTTGGGAAGGTTTCTGGTTCTCCCTACAGCTATTGAATTTTTGAGGCTGAAGGGAGAGTTTCAGCAGCTCATCAGTCTGCTCTGGGCTGCAGCAGGGACCCCCCCCTCCCAGCTCCAGCACCCACAGAGCTGAAGCACATCCTTTAGGTGACTCTCAGGGAGGACTAGATGCTCTTCTCTTGCTCTCCAAGCATTTGCAGGATTTTCAAGGGATGCAAAACCCAGCCGACCATTCGCATGTGGAGCTACTGAGATCTTCACTATAATAATTCAGTGATCCCATGAGTGATAATAAGAGGGCTATGAAAAAAACAAGGTGAGGCTTATCTCTAAAAGAAGAGCATCATTCGATTCAGAGGGAGACAAGAAGCAGATGAGATACCAGAAACACTCCCAAGTCCAGCACAATACTGATCTACAAAGTGTGGGATCCCTGAAAAACACTGAGGCTTTGAGGCTTTATCAGTTTTTTTCCTGGTTATCTGATTGATGCAGATGCAAGTAACATCTGCAACAGTGCCTGGTTCCCCAGAGCAGAGCCAAAATGAAAGAAATACTTACTTTGCAATGGTTTAGTGAGAGGATTATCTTAGACCAGATCCAAATGAAGAGTTAAAAGGACTGCACAAAACCAAACCATCTTCCCAGCTTGCTCACTGGGAATTGCACATTATCATGTAAAAAAGAAGAGGAAAATAAAGTTATAACACATTGTAAAAGAAAGATTAACCATGCATTGGAAAGCCCGAGATTCGGTTTCTTTAGCAACTTGGAGAAGCCACTTTTCTACACAGGGAGCAACAAGTCTTTAAAAAGTGAATTAGATGGACCACCCTAACTGGTGGAAAAAACTGATTGACCCTGACTGATGGAAAAAAGCACACAAGGTGCCCAACAACATTTTAAACATTTCTGTGACGCCAGCTCTCAGTAAAGGGATACAACTTAACTCAACTCCCTCGACTCCTTCCTTCAGCATGGCCAGTGCCACCACCTGCACATGGACTCATTGCTCAGGGAATCACAGAATCACAGAACGCTAGGGAC
>NW_010191666.1:212261-213321 GCF_000695765.1 Mesitornis unicolor | reverse complement strand
TGGCCGGCCCGCGGAGCCGGCTGGGGCCGCATCCTGCCCCGCAGCGCCGCGGTTCCCAGCCCCGCTCCGAGCTCTCGGCTCTTTGCGGAGGGGAAAACTTACCCTAAGAGAAAGCCTAGAAACTAAACTCTACTCGGGCACTGCAAACCAGCTCCTGGCTGACTCCTGCTTCTTTTGGTGCTGGTTTATTTTTATCCTTCACGCGTTTCTTTTGGGGCATTTCTAATTTTTTATTTTCCTCCCCCTTTCTTTTCAGCGCTCATCCAGGTTATTTGAATAGTCAGCTAAATCTGATGAAAAAAAAAGTCCACCAAAACCAAACGTGCTGAGATCTTATAGTCTATGTGTTTTGTTCACAGATATGGATCAGGGGTGAGATGGGCTTTTTTCCTGCCTTGGAAGTAGCCGGATTGGGCAAAAAGACAGCTCGGACGAGGAACGCGTGGGACTGAACTTCAGGGAGGTTACAAGTTTTTCACCTTTTTTCCAAGTATTAAAATTAAAATAAAATTACATATAGAAAAAAAAAGAAGAAGGAGAAAAAAAAAAGAAAGCCAGACTCCACCTTTGCACTGAAGGGATTGGTTATGCAAATATGGAAGGGGTTTCCTGGCAAATACAGCTTTCTACTGTATGGTTAATTAAATCATCACTCAAAAGCCTTCCAATGTGACGCTTCTGTCGTAATCCAATCAGGTTACGTAGGTCCTAAACAAGAAAGATATTTTCCACATCTGGAAGTCAGCAATTTAGCAAGTACTGCACATTATTAACCAATTCAGAGCCCACTTCCCAGGGGGATTTTTTTTTTGTTTGGGTTTTTTTTTTTTTTTAAGTTTAAAGTGTTCTTAACCAATGCTCTGCTGTTTTGTTAATCGAAAAGCTGGTCTGAATTGAGAAGTGGTATCGAAGTAAGTGCAGGCAGCTCCGGCTGGGGATGCTGAGCGAAGGGGGTTGAGGCGGCTGAGCCCCCAACTCCCGGCACAACTCGCAGACGTTTCTGCCTCTAAAAACAGCTCGAAATCGTCTCAATGCAAAGATAAACTTCACATCTTCCTTA
>NW_010191666.1:211802-212004 GCF_000695765.1 Mesitornis unicolor | reverse complement strand
AATGTGCGCCCAAAGCAAGGGATGGGACCAAGAGTCACCGCTCCCGACCAGACAGCACCCTTCTGCTTGTTAAGCATCGCAAAGAAAGGAAAGAGACACCCCCCCCACACACACCCCTTGCCCCTCCCTCGCCCCTGCCCGCAATGTGTCTTTGCTGCTCATCAAAGCCACCGAGATTTGCTTGGGAATTTTAGTTGGGGTG
>NW_010191666.1:192802-211782 GCF_000695765.1 Mesitornis unicolor | reverse complement strand
GGGGGGCAGAGACCCCCCCCGGCTGTAGGGTAGGGGGGTGTCTAGGACAAATGGCCACTAAGTCAACCCCCACTTCTCCCGGTGTCCTCCCTCTCCAAGCCCGAGTGCAGGTCCGGAAAGGGGGAGGCAGCCTGCGCCCTGTCTGCGCAGAGCCTGCGCCAGGGCTGCCAGCCGCGCAGCGGCTTAAAGCAAATCTGCCCGCAGACCCGGCGGGCTGCTGTCGCCGAAATCCGTAATTATGCAAAGGTGGGAACAAGATTCTCTAAATTATTATTTATTATTATTTTTTAAACTTGCATTTATATTTTTTCCCCCCTGTACGAGTTAGCTTGGCTTTGCTAAAAGTTTTATTGCCACTATTCACTAAATGCCAGTGTTGTTTTCTTGCAGGATGCATGACTTGTCCAGACCTAAATATACCTGTATACACAGAGACATATCACACATACACACACGAAGTGATGATATCTTAATGAAATATATAGCACAGTGCAGATATCCTGAAATCAGATTCAAGTATGATTAATTTGAATTAGATCCTCTCAGATCCAGAAGACACTGCCTATAGATCAAGGGCAGTCTGGCAATTCCTTAAAGAGCTAAACTGAATTTAGATGCATATGATAAAAAGAAAGAAAAAGAAAAAAAGTGAATGCTAATTACTGACTCGCTCGATTGCAAGTCACCCACGTTTTATATGAGAAAAATATAAAAAAACAAACCCCAAAACAAACAATAAATTCTCAAAATAAATTAATCCCATCACAAACCCTTTACATATTGTTCTACATTTCCAGATTACAGAACGAGAGGATGAACCGGAGATTAAGAGAAGCTGCAGCCTAACCTGCGATAGAGGCAGGAGTGCCGGCAATGTTGTATCATTAAAATATATATCTGCAGCTACACTGAAAAAACAAACCCTCAGAGCGTGCGATGATGCTCAGGGGCTTTAAGGAACATGTTGGTATTGTCAGATAATCCCTATTCATAATTTTGCAGGCTGGTCTTTCTTTCAGCCCTCAATCTCACAATTCCTCCAGCTCTGAAGTGCCTCAGCAGGGCTTGCATCGGAGCGATAAATGCTCTGATCTTCACAGGGGTGACAGAAAACCCAACCTTATTAGATGTTATTTTAACGTGGTATGTGAGGGTGTTGTTTTTTCCTTTGTTTTTTGTTTGTTTTGTTTTTTCTTTTCCTTAATTTTTGGACACTGGACATAAACATTCAGCAATCAGCTAAGCCCTTCTGAGATGGAATTTAACCTTAATCCAGGCGATGATTTCCTGCCCTGCTCTGAACTGACGGCGGGTGTGCAGCTTCTTTAGGAGATGAAAATGATGACAGCCTATAGATCCTGCCTATGGCAGCTTATAGATCCTGCTTATGACAGCCTATAGATCCTGCCTATGACAACCTATAGATCCTGCCTTCACTGGGGTGCTGCTGGCAGCCCCGCTCCCAGCCCCTTCATGTCCAGCATCCCCACACACAGCGTGTGCCTCACTCTATTTTAAACTTTTACAAATACGATCTCCCTCCCCTCATCAGTTTAAAACCAAACAGACCCAAAATACCCTCACAAACCCCAGTTCTCTCCCCATGTGAGGCTCCTGGTGCTATGGCTTAGAAATGGTTTTAAGAGCAGTTCTCTGGGTGCGGTTTTTTACCCCTTTTCCTCAAGTTTTCTTGTGCGAAAATGCAGAGAGGTGGGGTGGGGTGGTTCTGATGCCCCTGCAATGCCATGGGCAATGTCAATTGCCTCCTCCTTCTTGGTGGGTTTCCTTTTGCCCATCCAAACCCACCGTGGAGGAGATAACCCCCATGGAGTTAACCACATGTCCCCTCCATGGTGCTGTAGGGCCTGCTGGGGGCAAACGCTGCTGCCAGGGGCTCCTTACAATGAGAAAGAAACTGTGCAGGGAGAGACCCACCCTAGGACACCCTAAGACCCCCCTAGACACCCGGGTGTGATGAGCAGTGGAGGGGACCAGCCCCCAAGGGTGGCTGCAGGGTACAGGCCCTGAAGAGCCTAGGCCTTCTGCTGAGGCCTGCTGCCATGGCAGCTCTGTGGGGACCTGGTGACACGGGCTGGCGGATGATTCACACCTTTATTTATTTTGGCACATCTGCTTTTTCTCTGGCACAGGATGACTTAGGGGGAGTATGTTTTCTTGCCCATTTTGAAGTAGGAAAATGGGGAGGAAGCAGCAGAGATAGACTCGCTGACAGGTTTCGACTAATCTCTTTTAGAGGCCAGTGAAGACAGAGGTTTACCACCTCTAAAAATATGTTAGCTGCTCTGAGGCTTTTACTTCAAGTTCTTCATAGCCAGGGCTCTCCAATATTTCCCCTCAAATGTGGAACCCTTCCTGCACTAGGGATTAAACATCCCCATGTGGGACCCAGACAAGATGTGCCTCCTTCAGCCGAGCCTGGGGAGAGCATCCTTCATCCCTGCTGAGGCCTGCTTCTCCTCCTCAGATCCCTGGGGCGCAGGAGCTGCCCTTGCCTTGGGAAAAAATTGAGAAGTGGCAAAAAACCCCCCAAACAACCCAAACAAAAATAAAAATGCCAGGGAGGGGGATTATTTTCTGCTGTCACTTGTGGTGGTAGAAGATAAGACAGGCTGGAATTATTTTTCTGAGTGGAGACAGCTCCTCTGTCCCCAGGATGCTGCTGGAGAATTTTGCTCGATACAGGTGTGTCTAAAAACAAAGATTTAGAGCGTAAAGACATTTTTTTCCCATTACCACATGGAGGAGAGGGCAGAGGAGAGGAAGAAAGGGTCAGGGAACGACTTTCCCCCCACCCGCTGGTGAGGTATTTGGGAAGAAACCTTTTGAATCAACATTCCCAAAGTTTTCGAGTTCCTCTGCGGAAAACCCACGTAGGGATAGGATATGAGCTAAAAGCAAGGGAAAAAGATTGTCTGGCTTTAATTTCTCCATTCTTAGGCATTTCTAATAAGCAGATCACGGTAATATTTAATCTCGTGTGAGTCCCTGCATGTTAAAAGTGAATCTTTTGTTAATTTTGTCATTTATAAAGCTGCATCTGATGGCCTAGAGCTGCTCAGCTCCCCACATGTCTGTCTGTCTGTCTGTGGTGGTGGATCTGTGGGCAAGCATCCTCCGGCCGCTGTCCCACACGATGAGATGGAGATGTATTTTCTTCTCTTCTGGGATCGATGCTGAAGTTCGGACACATTTCTGGGCTCGGTTGGCAGTGATTAAAATTCGCTGCTCACTTTTGTTTATAGTTGGTTGTTTACTTTGTTGAATTTTTAAAAACTTGTTAGAATGCAATTGAACACAGATTCAAGAGTATTTAGGCTTGAAAAATAAAGATGCATTAGAAAGATGCCTATTATGCTTCAGAATTATTAATTGACATTTTTATGATGAATAATTAATCATTTGAATAATTTTCGTATCTCTGATCTGAACACATATTTGCATATCTAATGTCTGATTTTAAATGTGGTTTCTTTAGTTGCATTCTCCCAGGACAAAGACATGAAGTAACTAACATCCTAATGTAAAACTTTTTTTTCTTTGCAGTTGCAAAAGTATGCTTATTGAAATGTAAGTTTCTATCTAGTTATGAAGCTGTTAATAATCTATGCATGGCATACATGCATTAATAAGACCGTGAATCTTTTGGATATGAGCACATTTAGGCCTCATTTTCTTAAACACAGTGGCAAGGTTTCCTGCAATACGTACATGTTACTTAAAAACGTGCGGGGTTAAGCTAGGAAACCATAAAGAAATATCTCAGATACACAGTGTTCCCTTCATGTTTATACAACACTTAGTGAGAAGACCAAAGGTTGTTTCAATTTGAGGCTTTTAAAATATCAAGGATGTTTAATATACATTTTTACTGTGTCCTCCCAGTGAGACGTGAGGATTTTCTTGTTATATTTTAATATACCTAAATCATAGACCTTAAGGCTCCCCCGTGCTCATAGCTGGTGGCGATAAGGGAACAACATAACTGCAGTTGAGAGTTGGTCAGCAAATAGGTGCAAGCAGTGGTGCGTGTTGTGCAACCCCGCAGCGGGTTGGTACAAGCACAGCTCAGCCACATGGGGAACAGAAAGGAGGAAGGGGCAGCTGGACAAAACCGTGACCCAAAAGGTATTAAAAAAAATAAAGCAGTTAAAGGAATAGCCTCTGCTCCACTGCCTCCCATGACTGGTTAATTATTATAGCAATACCACCCGGCTGAGACTCAAGGAGTTGCCTTGGCTTATGCCAGGTCTGAATTTGATTTATCAAGAAATAAAAGCTTTTAGGAATTTTTATTTAGCGGCATATTTAAAGGTACAGGGGGCCCAAATGTTCTGAGTATAGGCTATAGGCTTCTTGTTGTCATACCAAGGAGCCAGGGCTGTACTAGAAATACCTTAAATTGATGCAGTACTACATGTAGTTAGCAGATTAAAGAAATGACACCAAAATGGAGGCACAAATACATGGTGGTGTTTAAACTTGCTTAGTGCCATTTATATAGGGAAGATAGTTTGTGTGAAATGTAAAATAAAAACTTGTAGTCTCTATTTTTTTTCCCATAGCAGGTGCTAAAAAATACTCCTAAAAGAGACTGTATTTTTATTTTTTTTTTACAGGGGAAGTATATTATAGAGACTATGGTAATCTAGTGGGCAATATCTGACAGACAGATACTGTATAAAGAAACTGTGAAATGTAGTTCTCAGAACAGGCTGAAGTTATATTGAATAGGATGTTCAGCAGTTGCATATGCTCAGTGATAACAGATTTTATTATTTTTTTTTTTTCCTAAGGAGGGGTTGAATTTGTAATAGCAAGAGTGGTAAACTTGAGCAACGCTTGCAGCACGGAGGGCCCCACTCGCCGTGCCCGGACCTGCCATCGCTGCGGCCATCAGGGTGGTGGCAACGGCAGGAAGCTCTCTGCAAAAGGACGAGGTGGGAATTGGGGCTAAACCTCTGCTTTTTGGTTCCAAAAGCATGGGAGAAAGCAAACAGCCCCAAGATGCAGCCACACTCCTTTGCTAAGGGAGATATCTGTTTTGGGTTGGGGGGCAGCAGGAGTATCCAACACTGAGAGCATCGGCCAAAGCCCCTCAGATGATGTTGTGACTTTGTGATGGACGACTTTGTGGTGAATTTATTAACATAGAAAATGGAGAATTTCTTGTTTTGTTTTATTTTAACCATGCTGAATGGCAAATATAAAGTGTGTAATTGCAGAGTAGCCTCTGTTCTACCTATCTGGGACCAGATCAAATTTACTATTCCCTGGCTTTCTTACTGTCCTACTATTTTTCCCACTGCCTATTGATTAAGTTAACAGAGGTGAAATTACCAGGAGGGAATCTGGGTGCAAAGCTGACATTTTGATGGCCATCCAAAAGTTTCAGAGTCGATCGATTTCCCCAACTTGTTCTTATCACCATTGTGGGGAAAACATTTTCTTCCCTCTGTGACTTCAGGAGACTATCTCTATATTTTAAAATCTACAGAGACACAGGGTTTACAAAGATATTTAGAAAAGCCCAAACGGTTCGAAACAATTAGGTACTACTGCACAGTTTTTCAAAGGATTCCCATGTGTACAGAATTGCCCAATAACTGCATAATTGCTGCCGTTCTGCAAGGGGCTGCTGACTGTATTAGAGAAGCAGAGACACACACGTCCCACCGACCGCTGCACACCTAAACTGCAGATTGACCCACAAACTGGCAGACGTCTCCGCCATCGGGGGTGGCATTGGACTTGCCAGCTCTTCCTCGCTTCCCTCTGACTATCAGCATCATCTCCAGCACGTCTGTGGATGGAGGCTTGGCCAACTGGCCCCTTTCCAAGCCCAAATCTTAGTCTCTGGGTTATTAGAGCTGTCAAAACCAGGAGAGGGCTTTTTATTTTTTTTTCTTTGTCGTGGAAGTTTTCACCAGGTCCTCACTCCCCAATTTATGGTTTAAAAATGTTTCTTGGGAAATTTCCTGACACGTCTCCGGGTCATTTGCTCTGTGGCATTCCAGGTCAGCGTCGCATTAAAGGTACCAGCATTTGAACAAGTCATTTCCCCACACGGGTGGTGTTAGGTCCATGTACACTCCTATCAATGCTTTTTACTGTATCGCTTAAAATTTGCTCCAAGGCAGCATCTAAACTATTTTAAACCTTACCATCCTTTTTTTAACACACATCAGCTATCCTGCTTCAAATCTCTGACAAGGATGTGAAAACCGCGGTGTCAGAACAACTGCTGCTCCCTTCTTGAATTCTGACAAGCAACCTTCAACCTGAAACCCTCTGAAAATGGCTATTTTTAACTTTTTTTTTTTTAAGTTCAGAAGTGAGTATATTGACTGTATTCCTTTCCCCTGTTCTGACAGGTTGGATGGAAATGGGTGTGAAAAATGAATAAGGCAGAATACGACGACACTGTTTGATGTTCACCCAGTGGGTCCACCTGTCAATGGGCCCACCTGCCAATGAACCTTCCCCAAGGAGGTTACGAATGGCTGTGATTTCCCAAATTCTAGGCTAGGAGAGAGGCAAAATGGTCCCCAGAATAATTTTGGCAGCCTGGGTTGGGCTGCTATGAGCATTGATGTCCTTGGAGTCAAGAATCCAAGTCTCTATCTCCTGTGCCATAATTTGACTGAGCTGTGGCCCCACAAGCAAAGGCATTTTTATGGATCCAGCACGGTGCATATATTAGGAGAGTGATATTAATTATTTGCCCTTTAATTTTGCACGTGACATGGACAGCAGCTGCTACTGAAGCTGGCAAAGATGGGAACAGGCCCACCATGCTTCCCAGAAGATATCAAGATAAGAGGGGCAGGGAATGGGACGTTACAACCCCTGCACTCAGAGCTGGGGTGGCTGGTCCTGGGTGGGGAGGTTGGAAGTGGTGGCAGTCATCCTGACAGCATCCTCCTACCTACCAGTAGCCTTTGCAGGATTGTGAACTGGACGTAACATTGAGCAGTGGAGAAAGCGAGGCAAGCTCTCCTGTGTGTCTTGTGATGAGGAGGGAGAAATAAAGAGCAGAGACTGAAAACACTGCAAGTATTTGTTCTTATTGTCAGATGTTTCTATAAAATCTGTTGTTACTGAATCACTGCTGAAGTTACTGAGCATTTAAATAAGCAGTGAGTGAGAAAAGCTAAGTCTAATTATATGTTTCATGCCATTTACAGAGGTTTCCAGGGGATTTTCTTTTAATAAAAGTGCAGTGCATCAAAAAAGAATAAATCCTACAATTTTGTTATTTACAAATCAGCTGCTTCTGCCTCGAGCTGACAGACCTATTCTCCATCTTACACCCTTCTTTCCTCACCAAAATGCACCCAGTACATTGACATTTCTACTAATACTCTTCAAGAATCTATTATTTTATGCTGCTTATGTTGGTAAGCAAATAGATCAGAAGAAAATAATCACAAAGGCGTAGAAAAACTATTCTTAAAGATACAGAGAAAAAATCCACGATGTCGGAAAACATGCAGCATAGATGTTTTCCAGCTGAAGAGAAAGAAGTGCCTTTTATATCCTCACCCACCGATTTTAGAATATTTCACATCAGAAGCTGGGTTGGAAATATGATATGATCAATTAGTTTAAATGATTTAATAACATAAAATATAAAATCTTTCTAATGATTAATTTTTATCCCATTCACGTCTTTTTTTTCGCTGCCACAACCACTCTGCCCCTTTCTGACTCAGGTTATTTAGCAGTTGACTTTCACATTCAGAGCGTTGCATATCAGACCCCAGGACCAAAACGTGCCACTAACATTTTCTGTGCTACGTAATCTATCGATGTTGAGGTTCAGCCTAAACATAAGGAAAATCTTATTTACTATGAGGGTACCAGAGCACTGGACCAGCCTACCCAGAGCAGTTGTGGAGTCTCCTTCTCTGGAGACATTCAAAACCCACCTGAACGTGTTCTTACGTGAGGTCGCATTCATTCTTGGCTGCTGTTGTGATATAGGAGTACGCTGACTGCGTTGGTAATTAAAATCCTACATGCAAAGGATACCAGAATAAAAAAGGAATGAAAGGAAGGCGGTTTCTCTCAAGTGTGAATGTACCATGCATGCATTACACAGTCTATGCATGCTTTCTAGAGGTCTTAGCCTTGCCTTGCAACAGCCCTGCCATTCCAGGATGAGCCTCTTTCCTCAGCAGATGCTGTCTGTCGAAGTCAAATCGCACGATTATTTTGCGGTACAGATATATGCGGACTGGGGACTAAATTAAGGACATTAAACTCAATTTCCTTAAGGCACGAGCCAGATTTTAATATTGCAGCTGTCCAGAGGTGAAAGGGTAATGAGGACATGAGGAATTCCTGGATGGGAAAGGGACATTTGGCCCAACAAATCTGTCCCCCTTCAAGTTCATTACAACGCACCTCCCAGTGTTGTCGATATATCCTCCAGCCCTGTCTGCCTATATAAACATGTCTGGCTATCTCTTCTCTTCATTAATACTTAGGTTCACTCGGTGGGTTTATTTGACATAATGCCTACAATGCTGGGAATCAGATAGCACTACATGAATTTACTGTTTATTCTTAGACCTTTCATTTTTAATTGGCATAATCTTTTTTTTTTTTAACTCACCAGATACAGCCACTACTTCACTTTTCATCCTAATTATGAAAATGTTAATGTTTAGGTCTCTTTTAGAAAGGATTAGGCTCAGCCTTCATTTATATCAAGCATCTTTAATGGCCGGAAACAACGAATGCTTCATATCTAATTCCTATTTGAGTCACTAAAATTCTTCTCTGGAAAAGGTGATCAAAATTGGAATTATTGGAGAAAATCTATCACGTTCCTTGTGTGATAGCAGTTCTTTTGATTTGCAGGCTATCCTTTGCTGGAATGTCCATATCACACTTTATTTATACTGAATTGGCATTGATTCAAAATTGATGTTTGACAGATTCAGTACAATTTTTTAAGGTGGAGCGGGACTTTTGGTAGACGAGTATTAACTTGTAATGATCTTCTAAAGTCAAGATACAGCTTTGAAGGCTGGTGGGAGGAAAAAAGCTCCCAAGAAATCAGTAATGTTGCAAAGATTTCTAGCTGCTAACTGATCTCCATTTATTAACAACTATCTCCCTTTAAATTTTCTGCCAGCAAAGTTGAGAGCGAATTAGCATACAGATGCTTCCTCAGAACGCCGACATTTTAAAAAACCTGGGTTTTTCCCTTCCTCTGAGGCAACTCAAAGGAGAGTGTCATTAGAGATGTGAACACAAGCGTGGGGAAAGAAACGCAAGTCACAGATAAACCTGCCTGATTTTGAAATTTCAAAGGCCAATAGGCCAGTGAAACAAAAATATCTGGGTGAAGTATAAAGCAGGAAGCAGGCAAAGTAGATCGCTGTGATGCAATCTTGAGGAAAGGCTCTTAAACTTGTTGTTTAAGTGCATTGAAATCCCAGAAGACCAACATATTTACGGTTATTTCCGATATCTAACTCTTGTTTAGGGAAGCAACTTGCTTTTACAATGAATAGAGGGTTTGATTTTCTGGTGGTTTTGTTTTTAAGATTTTCCTCTGAAAAAAGAGGCCTTGCTGGCAGAGATTGTTTAAGGGGAAGAGATTCTGCGCCCTATTGAGAAACACTGAGGTTTTATTCAGGAACTAAGATGGTGGTGCTGGGTGGGCAGGGAACTTTGAGAAACTTGGAAAGAGAAGAACAAAATAAGAAATCTCTTAGTTTCAAGTAGGTGAAGCAACAATTATGGCAGAAGGGAAAACATGAGCATGTAGGTAGTGAAAAACAAATTAGAATCAGTATACAGTATCTAAGAGGCACAGAAAACTTCAGGTGATTAAGAAAATCTTTTTGGTCTTGCTGTTGAAAGACAATCCATTAAAATGAGGTAGATATGGCAGTAAAGCCAACAGAGCTTGACTTTAGTGTTGGATGAGTTGTTTAAAGTATTGTGGATGTAAAAGTTGAGGGGAAAAAAAAGCCATAGAGATCAGAGCATGTTCTTAACTGCTATGGTGTTTTATACAAACATCTGATGAACTTCTGTGTAGTTACTATCAGGCACAAAATGACTACCAAAAAGCCTTTAGTTCAATAGCCTCAGATGCTGGAGTGGGCCCATTCAGCCCTGTTTGGCATTTTTTAAATTTAATTTTATCTTTTCATCCCAATTGATCAGAGGACATATCATTCTGTCAGGTGAAGGGCCTAACCACTGAACTTCAGAGTCCTGTTCTTGCTTGCTTTACAACTGTGCCATCTTCCTTTCATGGTCCTTGGGAATATCAAAAATCCCCCTGGGAGTGAGGCCAAGGGTCCCAGCTGGCAACTTCACTTCTCTTCAGGTCCCTAAAACCCCTCCAAGCTTTAGAAGACCCAGCCCCATTTTTAAGGAGCACACTGAAAGCGAATGCAAATTGTGTTTCTCAATGCAAAGACGTGCAGCACCCTCCACCATTTCTTTCCGTCCCTGTGCCCATGTGGCACGTGTTGTCACGTTTTCCACCTCATCCAAAAAAACCACCCTATTTACTTTGCTCTATCAGCTCTGGGATCCAGCACAGCAGCACGTTCCTGCGGGCGCTGATGCAGCATTTGCCAGTGACCTGGATCTTGCGTTTATAACCAGTATCAGCCAATGGTTGCTACAGCCCTGGTAACTTTTACAACCCTGGCACATTTCGCTATGTTACCTTTGATATTCTGATTTAATTCTTTTACATAGATTAGAGACCAGACAAGCTCCTAACCTGACCAAAGCGCTCTCCTGCACTGACTGCCAATCTCTAAGTCGTTCACCGAATGCTGTTTTCAGAGCGTTATCAGTTCATTAAAGTTTGTTATCATTTATGCGGTGGCTCTGTACCTTGCTGGTAATCTGCAGTGTAGGACCTTATCAAGCACTCTTTTGAAAGTCTAGGCATAGTGTATACTGCCCATAGTATTTTCCTTGTCTACCTTGGCAGGGATAGCTTTGAAGAATTCCAACAAATTATTTGAGCAAGACTTCCTGCTCACAAATCCACACTGGTTGACTCTACTCAAATTAGGATTTTCAGCGCATTTCCTCACTAAATCCTGAAAACCCGTTCCTATTCTATTTTTCATAGCGACGAATTGTGTTATGCTAATTTGTTTATATTATGATTTTTTAAAAAAAGAGATTTTATATGTATGTATTCCTCTGCATATGCATAAGTACACAAAAATGCGTATATGTAATGGAGATTATATTGAAGTATATTGGGCTTTAAAGCTGAATATGTTAAAATAGTTAATGCAGTATAAAATGCAAAGGATACAGTTAGGGACAGATATTTGGCTGGAGTAATGAATTTGTCTTTGAATACATTTTGCTAACTTAAATGGTGTTAACTTGATTTATGTGAGCTGAGGAGTTAACCCTTCTGCACTGCACTTGCTTTACTTCAGTGCTGAGAGATCAAAATGTCTGTCGGGTTACTGTTTAACATTTCTGATTTATCACAGATCTCTATCCACATTTCTTATGGATTTCTTTGGCTCAAGAAGTGTATTTTTATTCACTGTTGCAAAAATAATTCTTAACGTTTTATTAAACGATATGTATTACAGAATATTTTGTTTTAGATTAGTAATTTCTTGCGCTTTAGTTTTCCATGACTTAATCATTTTAGGATGTTTACTGTCCTTCCCAGCTTCCTGTTCACATCTGTAGATCTTTCTACTACAAGGATGAACGTTGCAATATCTGATAAATACAGTAAGCAGTTGATTAATATTAGATTCATGCTTAGTTTGATTGTAACATTGGAAAGCTAACGTTTTAGACACAAAATAGTCCTTCCCTTTGAATTGAAAACAAATGAGAATTTTGAGACCAAAACAAATGGAATTTTTGTAACATAATTCTTACAGGCTCTGTTTAATGGAGGGAACAAGCAGTGGAGCATTGTGGTCATGGCTCTATCTTGGGGTGGAACTGGATTTTAAGTACCTGCTACCAGGTATGTTGATGATATTACAATGATGAAATACATATTATATGGAACTGGAGACCAGTCTTCTGGTCATGGGACTGCACAAGGTCAATTCCATTTATAAACTGCTAAGCCCTTGGTTTGGTATGCCAAGAACTAAAATATCTATATGAGAACTTATATTAGTATGTCCTGAAATATGAAGTCTGTCTTTGAAGTCCAGTTAGAAGAACCTTTTCATCAGAATAATGACAAAACACTCCTACCTAAAGCATATTTGGTTTCCCCTGGTTTACCACTATCAGATTGCCACCATCATGTGTTATTGGCAGATTCCCCCGTGTGACTGGCTGTGTCAATTCCTTTATTATTAGTAAGATTTCCTCTTTGCATGAATAATAAGAGCGCCTTTGGGTTTTCCAAACTGTTCTTTTGACCTAAGTCTGTTAACTTTGTGAATCTCCCAAGCTTTTCTTGATAAGAATGTTTTCTATTGATTTATCCCTGAAATCTATGAGGATCTTTATGATAGTGAGGTTTGAACTCCCTATCATTAACTTTAAGAGTTGTATTGAAATTAAATGTAATTAAAGTAAATTTTTACAATTAAAATTAATTTGATATCAGTACACATGCCTATCTCCAAGTATGGGGCTCAGCATAGCTACTGGCTGCTCAGTGAACTAATGGCATTGCCACCACAAACAAACTTTGTTAGCTTCCCTATAGTTATCATACCAATCAATATCTGAATAATTAAATTCCTCCATTATCAAATTCTTGTCTTCTTTATCAGCTTTTCTTCCACCAGTAATTTCGTTGTCTTAATCTGGTTTCTTTGAAAGTCTATAGCAACCTTAGAGTTACACCAGATAATCTTTCTTTCCCCCTCCGTAAAATTCTCTAACCCAAATTTTTTAATGCCAAAACTCTTTAGAGAAGATTCCACTGAATGGAAGTTTGATCAAACTGTATTTTGTTGTGTTTTAATACAGACTACTAATTTTATCTTGTCTTGCCCTTGAGTGAAATCCTATACATGTAAGTATTTGAAATTGCCATTAATTTTCTTGATTCATTCTCTTATTGATTTTCTTTCCAACTATTTCCATCCAATGTATCTAACAATTATTAGAGATGAGGCAAGAACCAAATGCCTGCATCCATACCCCCCTCAGAGCTCTGTAGCTCATGCCCGTCTTTAATTATCATAAATGTGAGCAAGGAAGTTTTCCAGATTAATACCTAACCCTTTAAGGTTACATTCTTACCTTTAACTTTTTCCTGTTGAATTTTGACACAGTTTTGGTCAGGGATGGCTTCTGGAGGAAAACATTGCATGCCATGAAGCTCCATGCCCTCTTTAGACCTGATAGCAAACGACTTGAGCAGAAGAAAAGGAGAAGGATTCCTGTTCCCTTTTAGACTCCTGTAAATCAGCAAGGCAAAATCACTCCAACTGCTTTCATCTGCTCATTACTCTTTAAATGCAACACTTTCCAAAAGAAATTCACTGTTGAATTAAGGGGGAAAGTGGGACACAAAACAAATGGGGGTGATAATGAATTGAAGTGATGATCTGAGCAGCTCATGGTGCTTCATAAGCATTAATTAATTAAACTTTACTAGATCCCAGTGAGGTAGGTATTATGGCCCATGCTTCAATCCCGGCTGCGGTGTGCTATTTCTGTATCTCAATATCATTTTGTTAATATGTATTCTGATGAGGGGACTGAAATGGTGTCTGACTACTAGAGATGACTGTGCATATATTTAAGCTGTGAATATTCCGCATGATGAGCCTTCGTATGGAAACAACTTCTTTTTTTTTTCTTAAACACAGCCTCGTTCTTGAAGAAGAAAGTGCATGATAAATGAGTTATACAGAGAGCATTGAAGGGCTACTGATGATATATAGTTATGTACAATATGTAACTCATTCTGTTACCGAATTAAGATGAACGGATCTTTTCTTCCTGTTACTGAAAACCTGAGTGCACTTCAATGAGTATGAAATTTTCTTTCTTTTGTAAGGTAATTTATCTAATTGCTGTAGGAATTTAACCTACGATTTTAACTGCAATTATTAGAGGTATGAAAAGCACATGAATCTCTTATTAATACATTATAAAAGTTATTCTGAGGTTTCATTGCAAGAAACATGTTTTGGTTTCAGTACTGATATAGAGCTTTGACTCCTAATGAATGCTTTTCCCCCTTTTTTTTCCCATCCTGCTCTAAACAAGATGTTGTTTATTACTTGAAACTTTATATTGTAAGCCCCAAGAATATGTTACATGTGACTGGAGCTTTGGCAGACTTTGAGAAACTGAAGTTTCCAGAAATTTTGCTGTGTTTAAAAACCAGAGCCGTGTTTTAAGGAAAGATTCCTACTTCCAAATGTGTGGTTGCCTGAACCTTTTACATTTTCAAGTCAGATTCCTTTGCCAAATAACACACTGTACCTTAACTATAATAAAAAAGCAGAGACTCTGTATTTATAAAAACATTGCAGGAGCAACTGTGATCGTATTTCTTGATTTTATTCTATTCATGTGCTCCAATATACATTTTTATAGTAAGCTCTCTATTGTACCGGTCACTTACAGGAGTAGAAAATGACATGTACAGGCAGAAGGCTGGCATAACGCAACAAACCGAACTGGTAAAGTACAGGAATTCGGAGCCAGACCAAAATATGAGGTCAAGGAAGTTGCTCTTATTATAATAGTGGTTATCTGTTTAATGTGTGATCTGGCATTGATACCATGTTGACCATAACCAATTATGCATGTTTCTAAACTGGTGGTATATGAGCCCTAAGTAACTATACACAAGATAGATGGGCGGTGAGAAATGGGCACTCGCTCTATTCTTGTGGTTCTTCTTGCTTAATGTCAATTAGAATTACAGCTTAGTAACAGATAGAAATTCTCCTAGTGTAAAGTAATGTCTATATTCACTCTATCAGTTACCATATACTTAAAATCGTATATTGAAACCAGTTTTAGGAAGAAAGCTCCTGTCTGAGCTGATAAATGCTGCATAATATTCTTCTTAACAGACATGTGGTTAGACATGCCTTTCCTAACTTGCTGGTTATTATTTGAAACAGCTTTCTTCATGATCAGGTTCTAATGTCGGTGTCCATGAATGATGCCCTTGTTCTGTGTTTCGTCGTGCGTGAGCCTGGAAGTGAGCGATGTCCTCAATGTACATTTCGTTGACCTAGCAGGAGTTAAAAGCAGGAAGGTCTTCGTGATACCGAACAGCCTGAGTACAGATTGGGACCTGGAAACTGCACTGTTGTGGCTCTGAAACCAGTACCTTATGGCTTTGGTGAGTTCACTGGACAGCATATCTTCTCATTAGCTTTTAATAGACTTGAATCCCACTGTTAAAACAACTTCTATGTCCTCTGTAAAACGGGATTGTCATGTTTTCCTGGGCTGAGGAGGATGTGGCTAGAGTGGAGGCTGTGTGGTTGAGTTAACTGCGGTAGAAACTGTGCTAACGAGCTATGAGGACACCCAAGAAAGCCTCTGCTCCCCAAGAACAAGCAGTTGCATACAATTTGTCTCCTTCAGTAGAAGTCCCGTGGCCACTGCTGTCACTGTTCAAGGGCTTGAACCTTCACCTTTGCATGGAAGGAGCTGTGGTCACCAACCCTGCCTCTGAGCATCATCTAGAAATATTCACTTAAAAAGCAGCATGTGACTTCCTTAAAACAAGTGCCAGCTGAGACTTAAGTAGATGCTGCCTCAAGGACCTCTGAAGGCGCTTCACATGGCTTTGGCCATTGCAGAGGTAATGACTCGATGTATATTCTTAGCAAACTCAGCACTGATACCTGCGAGGTATCCTTGTGAGAAACAGTAAGTCTTTGTGCCTGAAAGACTGAATTTAGCAAAGACTTAATGACCAGAGCACATAGATTAATCATTGGTAATTTAGGAGCCATGTCAGTAATCTTGAGATAGTCCTGAAGTGGTTCTGTGGCCACGGACTTTCAGATCACATCAGTGCACGCGCTTTGGCTGTCACTTCCGGACTCCCCAAATGTAACCTTTCATCCTTTCACTTTTCAAAAGCATCAAAATAAGGGCTGCAAAAATCCATGGCTGCGGTGGAGAACTAAATAAGGAAACATAGCTGCTCGCTGAAAAGCCACCTCCTCTGAGAGAAATGTCAGCCACACAATGAGCACTATTATTCCGCTCTTTTACAACCAGACTGGGGGTTTATGTTAAAGTCCCTAGTAAAGTAAAGTATCCTATCAGTAAACTATGCATCTGATGGGTATTTAGTGCTCCTTTTTTGGGGTAAGACTTAGTCCATCTAACAATCTCCAGAATTGAAAGAAAGAACAAATTATCTGATAGGGCAGGGGGTTTTTTTTCGGCTTTTTTCCATAATGAGTGTCTTATTTTAAGGGTAAATTGTCTCATTGAGCTTATTTCCTCCCATTCATGGTCATGTGGACCCTCTACTACCTTCTAGTAATGAAATCTGTACTTTGCAAACACTATAGCAACTATCTCAATGCAAATGTCTTGATAGGAAAAGAATACTTTTTTAACCTTTAAAAAAAATTATGATTTAGCAGCTTGGAAACAAGGAAAACGTCTGGGACTCCTGTGCTACTCATCTCTCTGCAGAGTTTCAGCAACAACTCCACAGACAAATCTGGGAACCAATAGTTTCATGTCATAAGCATTTGGATGCATTTTCAAGTAAGGTGAGAAAACAGTGCAGGCTGCGTTAGCTGACGTCCTGCTATTTGGAAATGCTTCTGTTGTTTAAATAAGCACAGGGATTTTTTTTTTTTAAAGTTAATTACATTTCAGGTGACCTTGCAGTTTTTTCCTTGGCATGTGGCACTCTTGTGGGTGAATGAGGAGGTGAAAATATCTTTATGTACCAAGTTAATTCTAGTGAGCTAAGTAGCCGCAGAGCAATTTGCTAATGTTGGGAAGGTTTCAGTTGGAAGGTGGCCTAGTGTCTTGGAATAATCTTCCTAGAAAATAATGGGTTTCGCCTTGTGTAGTGGAATATCAAGGAAAATATTTTATGCATTTTTACTGGAGCCACCTCAGAAATTAGCTGTCTGGGGAAGATATTGATCTTTATATAAAACTGCAAAATATTTGTAAATTCGCTTGTGGGGAAGGCATGTTTCACCGAGCTGGAAAATTTTCTTTAGAATATGCCTGTTTCAGTGAAATTTTTGGTGAGAAGGAGTTAAAATTTTTCCCTTTGATAATATGGAAATAAAACAGCTTGACAAGACAAACGTTTCACTTCAATTTTGTAATTTTAGTTTTGTGTTTATTTTAAATGATGTATTAGATTAACCTTCTCTATTATTCCAACATCATTCAAATGAGTGCTTTTGATGTTTCCCCATCAACATTTTTTTGGAAAATCTTTCCCATGAGAAATTTTGACTTCTTGTTCCTATTCAATATCAAAACCACTCTTTTCTCACCGGTCTTTGTATCTAATGTATTATCTACACTTAGCAGCCCTAGCTCACTGATGCTCATCTGTGTGTGCAGGGTGGTGCTGGGGGCTATGAGGATGGCTGGGTGCAAGGCGGTGGGTGCAGGCAGGAGCAGGCAGCAGTGGGTGGGTGCAAAGGCAGCTCTGTAGGAAGCTTTGTTATCTCTCTGCTGTCTTCCTTATGAGCTCCAAGTCCTCTCCACTTAAAAATAAGTTTATTGTTTGCATCTCAAACCTTTTGGTCCACTCTGAGGGTTGCGATGTAGGTGATGGTTTAGGAACATCTACCTCAAAGTCCTGCCTTGGGGTCCTGTTACACAAATGACTGGTTTTCTGCTGGTCCATGGGTCTGAGTCATCTCATCTTCCACACAGAGGTCAAGAATTTGCACAAGGAGAGTGGGACCTGTAGGAGGAGGGCAGCAGGTTGTTAAACTCATCCAGCTGTCTCATCCAGCTGTTACTGCAGTGTTTCATGAGCCAATGGACAAGGTGCATCGCCTTTAAAAAATGTCAAGTGGCAGTTTCTTAAAAATAGCTGTAAGAAACAACTTAATTTCTTGTGAAGGAGCAAATAGGTTTTCACCTCCAAGTTCCCATTATTTTTGAACTCCAGGCATTCAAGCTGTCTCTTGTGGAAGGTGTCTTTGGCAGGAGTGGGAAAAACAGAGCTCCACAAAAATGAACAAAGTCTCTTGCATCCTTTCTGTATGACAGCAAGACTGTTCAAGAGGCCAAATGGATCCAGTTTCCTAACCCTGCAGAGGCTGGTTATCCATTTGGAGACCCTTTTGAGTTACTCTAGAGCTTGGCACATCCCCAGTTTGCCTCCCTGGTATCCTGCAGACTTTCTCCCACTTCAGCAGCACATCTCCTGCAGGAGCTGTGCTATTCCTCCCCTGCAGCCCGTGTGGCAGAAGCTGTTTGCGAGCCTCTGTGGGAGTTACTGCTACGTTCGTGGATACGTACAAGTTTTAAAGTAAAAATATGACTTAGAATAGCTCCGCCTTACTCCTATTCCCTAGAAACACGACTTCAACAAGCTTTACTTTGAGGCGTCTGCGAAGCGTTGGGTTTGAGAACGTATTGCAGAGTGAGAAAGCTCATATCATCAAATGCAGCAAGCTAGTACAAAAATTTGTTTAAGTGATGTAGTGCGGTGCTGATCTAAAGTGGTCTGGAATACAATGAAAGGTGAATCTTCTTTCAGAATCACAGCAAATAATTATTGTTTTTTCTCCCTGGGCAGACTTTGAAGACTGCTGTATTTATTCTTGTATTCCTTCCCAGTCGTTTTGGATGCGACTGAAACTGGCTGTTCTCAAGAGTTGGACTCCAACTGAATGAGAGGGTTTTGCTCCAGCCTCTGCTCTTGGGTTAGAGGCACTTCAGAAAGCAAAAGCAGAGCTGCACAAATAACCCACTTCCCATCTAAGTTGCACCAGCCCCATGTACAACTTGGGAGGGGTTTCCATCGGGTTTCCATTGGTTTG
>NW_010191666.1:190193-192771 GCF_000695765.1 Mesitornis unicolor | reverse complement strand
GAAGAGCGTGTGGGATCACTTTGGGAAAAACCCAAATTGGCTTAAAAAATAATTGCTGTTATATTCCTTCCCAGAGCGGAGGGGAGAGTTGGAAGGGGAAGGATGGGGGGAGGCAGGCAGGAGGCAGCAGAAATGCATTATCATGCATTTATTTTGAAGTAGTGATATCCGAGTCGTTTCAAACAACATTTATTCTCTGGGATGTTTATGTGTTCATGGCGAACATGGGATAACAGAGCATATAAGGACATATAATATGAGTAAAGAAGAAAATGACTACTATAGTACTTTCTCCTCTCAGTTCCTTCTCCACTAATGCCCTTACACCTTTCTTTTTCAGGCTTTTTGTAGCATCCTAAACAGAAGGATATTGAAGGGAGCTGATTCTGCTTTGATCCTTATGCTTGTTGTCAAAGCGCTTGGGATTGAAGAGACTGTTGGCTACAATTGACTGTGACAATTAGGAGATGATCAGAGCCCTAGAGTGGAGCACTTAAAGGGTAATTTACATGTCAGTTTGTCGAATAAAAAAAAGATATTCAGCTAAGATTTTTTTTTTCCCCTTAGAGCCTTGTAAACTGCAATTTGTGCTCTAGTAAGAAAAACCTGGCAGAGGAGTTAGGATAGCCATTTCCATTTGAAAAGAGGCAATCATAAGGCCACTGCTGAGCCTATTGTCCACTAAAAATGCTGATTTGCAGTCAGGGAGTGAAAGAGTGGAGCCATCACTAAATAGAACCTCGTGCAAGGTAACTCCCCCTTGGTGGCTTTCTAATGTTGGCTGAAGGTTTTATATACCTTAAATCCTGCATTTACTATCATTATAACATTGTTACTGATCATGAATGTCCTTTATAATAACAAAAAAAATGAAGGTATTGAGGGGGAGGTGGGTGGAACAGGAGCTACCAGCCAGTTGATAGGCTCACGCCAGCTATCTATTGTATCACATCTTTCTCATTCTCTTGCCTTTTGTGTGCCATCACAATTTTCTTCTTGTCACCCTTTGCACTTTGCCATTCAGGCACCTTCCATAGCAGTTTTCTCATAGGTTTGCCATACCTATTTACACTCCATTTTAGACACACTCCCAGTAGGTTTTTAGCATTTTCCACGTTTAACCTGCTGGGAAAAGAAAAGCGAGAGGGAGGTGACAACGGTAGCTGGTCGGTTCAGAGTTTCCCTTTCTGTATCTGTGGTGCGATTAGGCAGTAATAAAGATTGTACACACACAGGTCTAAGAGGTCTGAAGTTAAGACAGCCGATTATTAAATAAACTTATTTGTGATCAGTCCTTTTTTTTGTGTGATAGTGCTGATGAACCTAGAGTTGCTTTGACTGTAGAGTTACCCGAACTTATAAAAATATCAAAAAACAACACCTCCCCCATTATTCTGGTTGGTGTGAGCTGTAGCATATGTGAAATTCCTAGCAGTTTAAAGAAGGGATATTAGTAGCTACATAGGAGGCTCCAGTGTTTGTATATGCAAATAAGTGCATTTATTTTGAGGTTGCATCATAGGTTTTTCTTCCAGAGATGGCATTGGCTCTGCTTTATCTCCCAAAAAGAAGAAATAGTTATGAATTCCAGTTTGGGAATCAGAATTAAAAACTTTGTGTTGTCACGATTATGACCAAGTAGCCTTTGCTGCCCAGACGTGCAGTGCCATAAAAACCCAGGGGCTACGTTTCTGGGGAAGTTTTGTGGCTTTCAATAAAAGCCAAATGTGGTCTAATTGTGATCCCAGTGGCAGACTCTGGTCAAACACCTCTGACTTGCAGAAATTAGGGATTTCTGTAGGTGCAGTAGGATTAGAATTAGCTCCTGTGTGTCCATAGGGTCACCAAAATTCCCTTTCCTTGATATGTGCCTTATGTCCTTAGGCTTTTGGTACATTAAACACCAGGCAATAAGGTTTCTATTTCTAAACGTGTACGAGAAGCATGTTTTAACCTGGCTGCTGTACATGGTGATGAAATACTTCAACATATTTCTAAACTGTGCAGCATTCCCCTTCATTGTATGGTTTAATGGAAAGAAAATCTTTCCATGCATGGGTTTTCTTCTTTAGGAGAATTGTTATGTTATGCTGTCATTCTCTCCAAGATGATATAAAAGTGAGACGGTGGCTTTTGCCCTCTCTTGCCGTTGTACTAAACTCTTTGAACATCTCAATATTTGTACGGGTTTATCTTTGGACCCAATGTAAAGAACAAACAGGAATAAATAAAATATAAAGTGTGAACAGTATAATGACAGGGGGAGTCTGGAATGACTTTGGCTTCATATGTATCTACAGAACTGAGGCAGTGGTAAATCTGTATTAAAAAAATGAGTCTGGCATAGCAGGAGGTCCTCGTCTCCCAGGTAATGGCTAAATGACAAGCAGATGAGCCATTGTAATATTGATTCAAGCATTTTGTTCCAGCCAGTCACGATTAACTTTGATTTGTTTTTACTTTCCTCTTACAGGTTTGCATTTAAAGGACTCTCAGAGCAGTAATTGTATAAAATTCTAGTAACTGCACATTCTCTTGCTGAAAAGGTAATGTTTTGTTGAATGAATGATTTTGAGTT
>NW_010191666.1:152642-190162 GCF_000695765.1 Mesitornis unicolor | reverse complement strand
CTACACTTTGGAATTAACTTCATTTTTTGAAAGGAGCAGGAAGAAGAAAGTTTTACTCAGTGGAAATGCATTTTGAAAAGTCTTTATTTTTGAGGTATAGGTTAAAAAAAAAATCTTCTCTAAGACTTTTGGAATGTAAAGTTGATTAGAATTTAACTGCAGTGTGCTGTTTTAATGAATTATCAAATTTCCTGTTGCCGTTACTAAATATAATTTTAAAATAAATTAGTGTATGTATTGATCATAGTGCCAGAAAGCATATTACAGTGTCCCTAGAACTGCCTTCCTTGTTCAAAAATACATAAAGAGCAAAAGTGTACATATTCACAGTAAAAATATATTTCCTTATGCAACCCTAGGTTATACAGATTTAGATCTAATTTAGGTTTTAAATTCACGAGAATAAATCATACCAGCGTAACTGCTTTTTATACGTGAGAAATCCTATTCACGGTAAGGCAGTGCACAACTTGACTTCTGTAGGTGTGAAATAGTTAAAGATCATGACAAATTACACATAGTGGAATACTATGACCCTATTCAGTACCTATCTTCTCTTATTCAGTCTGAAATATATCCCTTTATTGCTTTGTGAATTAATAATATGACGTTGGACAACTACAGATGACTTCTGGTTAATTGGAATTAAGATTTCAGATGCGGGCTATGATGCATCAGAATTTTCTCTATTTTCTGCTAATAGGATTCACCGAGTGAATAGCAAAATGTTTTTCAAGAGCAGGAAGGGAAAATGATCTCCTGATCTAAATAAGATTTTACCTTGAGGAAAGGCACCAAACTTCTTAATGCCTGACTTTCAGTGAAATCTTTCAAAATTGTGGCACTTGTCAAAATTGGATGTTTCAGCAAGTGTTGAACTAGAGATCCGTGATGTGAAAAATTCATCTGGTCTCCGTGATGATACATGTGTGTGAACATACGGATTATCTGGCCTATGGTGACACAAATTTGTAGTCTTCACTATTTGGTCCTTTTACTTAATCAGACCAGATCTTCAAGTGATAAAAAATTAAATATAGCTCAACCAGTAACTATGGGGCAGCTGAAGCTCCACAAAATGTATTTTTATTTGATAAATTTCAGAGACAAGTATCACATAAGAGTCTATTCCAACAAAGCTTTCAAAACGGGGAGGGGAAAAATTGCCCTGGTGCAGGTGGTTTTCCAAGACTCCCTCCCAAAATGCAGAGCTAGGGCCAAATTTACTGCCAATGTAAGCAGAGTTTGTTCTGTTGGGGCAAACAGAGGTGAGCTTATTTCTGCTCACCAAACACATAGACCCAAGTTTTGCTTTTGAAGACAAATCCCAGCTGAAACTGAATGGCGAACCTTTAGAGATTTCACCTTCTTGCATGAGAATGCCTTTACAGTAAATTCACTAGGTTGACTTTAATTTCAAACAGACTTATTAACCTTTAAGTCCTCTGCAGTGTTCACATGCCTGTTTGCCACGCAAACTCAGTACAACATCCTAGCCCAGTAGAGTCCTTGGAAGGTCTGCACATGTAAGGACAGACCTCACCACTGAGTTCCTTATAATTAATTAAGGGATGCTGATGAAATCAGACCCTTCCCATGCCCACCGAGGGGCTGCTGGGTGCATTAGCATACATTGTCTGGTGTCAGCTCTGGCAGGAGTGGTCCATTTGGATGTACCCAAGCAAAGTCCTCTTTCAAATGTGACGACTGGAGTAGAGTTGCTAATTTGCTGCAGTGATGGCGACAGCAAAGTCAGGCTGAAAGGGGAAGAATCATTTGTATTTGCCTTCAGAATGCTGAGGCTCCAATAAAAAAAGCATAAGAAATAGTGGGCAAAATAGAGATCTGCACATACATATTAATTCATTATTTATATCATTCAGGTTTTAATAGTTAGCAATGGTGACGACATGAATATTAAACTGCAGTCTTAAAGTGGCTCTTGGGTGAAGGACAATAGAGAGACAAAACATTTAATTCCAGCAAAGTGGTGAGGCACCTCAGCTGTGCTCAGTAGCACCAAGGTACATAACCAAGAGAGTTTAATACCCCCTTAGCCAGGAGTGTGAGGGTCTGCCTGTCTCTCATCCGTGTGGTCTGTTTCCTCTGCTGTACAAGGTACAGGACAGGCGGTGAAGAAGGAACCTTCTCACCCAAAGAAAGATGAGATGACAACTATGGTATTACTCTGAGCAGGGAAATATCTGGTTCAAAAGCTGCATGAGTGAAGGTGATAGTGTTATTTTACATGCTACTCTGTGTTACCGCAGTCTGTATCATTGAAGTAGCATTGGTATCCACCACCTCAAGCCTCACTCCGTGATGTTAATGCTGGCTCTGTGTGTGATGGGAGGGGTAACCTGTGTTACTCAGGGTCTCACTTAGGTGACATCAGTGGCACTACACTGATCTCTATCTGTTGGAAATCATCATAATTTTATAGCAACTGGACTATCTGTTCCTTTCCCAGGTAAAAGAAAAGGTGGTAACCTCTTAGGTTCTTCTTTCAGAGAACAACTATATTGTTGGCTATCAAAAGGCAATGGCACTTTGCATTCTTATCTGAGAAATAAATGGAAATGCCTTGCTCTGTATTTGAAAGGAAAATCACAGAAACAATTCGGAAATCCAGTTTGCTTTCCTAAATATGGGTATTATGATTTTATGAGCCTGGTGACATTTAATAAGAATAATCTCTTATAACCTTTATTATGGAGCATACATACCTGGATGTTTAACATGTTTCTCCTTTTGCTTTTGAAGGATAAAACATCGCATAAGATGAATGTAACTATGGAGGAAGCCACAGTACATCCCTCACTGAGCTTGAACCTTCAATGCCCCATAATGCAAGAAAGCATCACTCACTGGCATTTACATTGCCTTTACATTAAATCCTTACCTAATAGAGGATATGTCCAGAAGAGTGAAGTTTGAAGAACAGGGCTGAAGAAATGTGATAGCTGTGTTGTACCTGTGACCACAGATTGTTGTTCAAGGTAAGCTAAGGTGTAACTGCAAAAGCTTTAGGGCTTCTTTCCCACCCACCTACCAGTAAAGCAGGTGATTTCTGAGGATCTGTTTTCCCCAGGCTGGTGCAGGAGGTCTGCAGGAGAGAGACATTTACCAACAGAGATGGTCCTGTAATGCACTCACAGTGCCTATAGTAAACATGGCCTTAATCACGACTACAGAGAAATAATTTCCCTTGTCCAGCACTTTGGCTTTGTTGTACATACAATTAACGGATTAGAGCGTGCACTTTGAAATAAAGCAGAAGACAGACCTCTAAAAATTACTGTCCTTACTGAGCCATAGCCTCTAGTTATGTGTGCGGTTGTAACTCCGTTCAAGCAGGTGGCATTGCTCTGCATGGAGTAGGGACCCACACCTGAGCTCCAAGCTCTTTGATGATCTCCATGCTCTTCAGAGCATCAGATGGGATAGCATGGTGCAAAGTGGCCCCATTTTATTGGTAAATATGAACCAGGTCTTTCTCTAGCATTATGCAAAGAGGAAATTGTTAAAAATTAATGGTTTGAGCATCTTACCATTCTAAATGCATACACAAATAGATAATTTCACTTCCATTCGATCCACACCACCAACCAGGCTCTAAAATCACCAAGACAAAACCATGGGCTTCTGGCTGGGCATGTGCCAGAAACAAGGCCAAGAGACCCCCCAGGTTCAAGTATTGTCAGTAAAAATTGGCCCTTGGTGGGACAGATGTTGGCTCCATGTGCAGTTGTGGAAGCTGGATGCTAACCCCACGCTGTTGTAAAACCCAAGCGTGGTGAGAAGAGAACCGAAGCCTCAAGTTTGCGGCGCTTTAAATAAGTCCGAGGCCGATGAGAAAATTAGCTGTGACATTCTGAATTCATGCTGAAAAGTGTAAGGGAAAATGGGATGACTGTTATTAATAATCAGTAGCAGAAGTCAAATGTCTGAAGGACTATTTGAACTGCAATGATACCCTCTTAAAAGTTTGAAATGAACTCTTCACAGAAGTTTAAAACTTGGGATATTAGTTCGTGTGCATTTCTTTCAATGTCTGATTAGCAGAAAGTGTAGAACAGATGTTTTCCCCCTTTCTTCATAGATAGCTAACTTTTGCCTCCTTTAAAATGTGAAATATGCATTGCAGTTTAGACAACATTCACAGAAGATTACTTCATATCTGCGAACCGGAGCTGCCTTCCAGAGGGATTCATTATGGTCTGGTCAGATGCAATTGCCTGCAAATACTGTTGCCTTTTAGAAAAAGTTTTGCCACCTCGATAAAGTTTCATTAACAACTCAGCATAGCTCGGGATACATCATTTATAAGCCAGGAATGTCTCCTTTAAGGATATATGGAGCCAGGTACCGAAGCGATGTCAAAACTGCAATTTTTCCATTGGAGATCGTGGAGGTGCATTTCCTTACACTTATTCCCTATCCCATTCCAGTGACATTCCAACTCTAATTTTAATTCCTCTGTAAAGAAAATATTTTGACAACAAAGACAGGCATTAATGATGACTGAAACTTGCTTTTTCTCTCCTTTTCCTCTTGCACTGTTGTTTTGCAACCCACTGTGTCTTTTTAAAATATATTTTTAATCCCCAATATTTGTTAAAAAGTCCCTTTTTCAAGTGAGTGATGAGCAAAAGAAGCCTGGGATTGGGTGCATCCCTCTCCCAGGTGGGAATAGGCACTCACTCATATTCTTTTCCTTTGCCACCATTTTGTTACAGCCCTGAAAAGCAGCAAATGGTGGTTATTGTTTCTTTGCAGGGTATGATTTTGTACTGGATCCATGTGCAAAGTGTAAACATGTCATCAGTCCTCATTTGCTATATCCAAAAACATTCCCCATGTCCATATTTGATTTTCGAGTGCATCTGTGCACTGATTGAAACCCTCCCAACATGCTGCTACACAAATGCAAACCCACACATTGCTGATTTTGAATCAAATGCTCTTATGCTTCCACACTTCCATTTCAAAGTTTGCCTCAGAGTTGCAGTATGTGCCCTTTTAACACATTTTCCCCCCCTCTCACAAAGAGATCCCTGTGTTCATCGCAGGAGCCCGGTGCAGTCTTTTCCATTTTGTTCTTATTTATTCCTTGGAGCCTGCTTTTATTTTCACAGCTTATTTATCCTTTGTTTACAGCCCACATGTGCTTTTAAGCAACTAAACCAATATTTAAACAAAGGGAGTAAAAATGCTGAGTTATAATATAGGAATTTGCTATAAATAGAAAGTTGGATTACAAATAGCGATGCATTTTGCTATTAACGTAGTACTTCAAAAAAAGCAGAGAGAAAAAGCTCATTGAGTTGCAAATTTTCCGAAAAAGATGAATCTCTTTTAAAGTATGATGAAACGTTTTCCTTTTAACACCCATCAAACTCCTAGTCCAAAAAAAAAAAAAAAAGGAGGGGAAAAAAAGCCAAAACGTGAGCACAAAGTTGTAATTTTAAAGCGAATCGCGTTGCACCTCATTATTTTTTTTCCGTCCCTCCCGACGTACGAGAGTTACCTTCGCTGCACAGCTCTGCAGTACCCTTTGCCTGTCATTTTTAATCAGGTTGTTTTAGGTAATTTTTGTTATGCCCCTCATTACCGAATTGTTTATCAATAGGTGCACCAAGTGTCACTAGCTTTTCTCATCAAGCCAGGTCTGACAAAGAGCTGCAGTGCATGGGAAAGAGGCAGCTAGGTGAAACTAATGCCATAGATGTTTGATTCATTAGGAGCTTATTGTTAACGGGGATGTCTGATTGTAAAGGCTCAGTCAAGCAAAAGAGTGCAGAGTAATCAGTCGGATTTATAGTTTGCAGGGCTCAAAAAAAAAAAAAGAGGGAGAGAGAGAAAAAAAAATCAACATAAACCTTTGGATATAGCAGAAACAGAAAAATCCCCTTTGGGCAGCCCTAACCTGAGACCAGCCAAATAAGGTCATGCTACATGAAGGTTGCCTGTTAGGTGATGGAAGATATAGGAGGATTAGAGCCATATGGCATGGCCTATCATACCTTCTGACTTAAGATAACAAAGCCAAGCTTTGTGCTTAGCTGTTTTTGACTGACATCATCAATTTTATTTTATGTTGGTCACCTCCGGTAACAGGAAAAAATGGCCTAGGGTTGATAACACCCGCCTGTTTTTTTAGTATTAAGATGCCTTACAGCCAGTTTTGCGCCGTAAAAAATTTCAAAGAATTAGTAGCTTGTTCTTCTATCAACCATCCTCCAGCAACTGTCAGCTCCCCCCTCCCTTGTTTTCGGTTTGTACCTTGCAAATGAGAGCCAGCCTTATTCAGAACCAGATGTAAGGCTCCTAGAGAATGAGCGTAAGCTGTTGTACTTTAAGCCTAATGGGAAGTTTTATATGCAAGGGCCTTGAACTGATTAGTATAATTCCCTCTTTAATACAGCTGTCCCTCCAGATTAAGGTAAACCAAATGTTGCAATCAGAGATTAGTGTACCTTGCCAGTTATTAACATCCCCGCTTGCTCGGCGAGCACGTCAGACACTAATGCTGTGTATTTATTTGCCACTTCCACGCTGTAACTTGAACTTCTGCACCTGTCAAAGCATTCCAGGGAAGAGAGGGGTATTATTGGGAGGCAAAAGTTTTATACCTGTTACACCTGTTTGGGGTTGTCACGGCCTGAGATTTTCGTTTTTTCCTGCCAAGATTGCCAGGTGGTTTAATCCGTTCCTCTGCCGGTTTTATGAAGAAAGACTTTGTCTGCTACATTGCATTTGTTGCTCTCATCTGCTTTCCCTTATCGAATCTGCGCTACTCACCTAAACTGCCTTTATTGTATTTTATTTTATTTATTTAACGTTATTTATTTTTTAAGGACTCTCCGGCTGCTCTTTGTGCGCCGAGGATGCGGCTCCGGGCGAGGAGGAGGCAGGACCTGCTCCCGCTGTGCTCGCATCAGCGCGCGGTGCCTCTCGCCCAAGGTGGGTCACGCCGTTGTCTTCTCGCATTTGGCAGGATATCCTGTCCACCAGCGCCGCAGATGTCAGGGGGGACAATGTCCGGGTTATCCAGGGGAGATCTTTGCCTCCCCCCCACCTGAACAGATTTTCTAGATAAATGTATACCGTAAACAGACTTAAAAAGCTTAGGGGAGAGGGGTTGACAGTGTCCTGTGAGGGATGGAGGAAATTGATAAAGTTAGGCCATGCTAAATAACTGCTCCTCAAATGTGTTTAATTCCTTTAGAAGGCTGCCGATTTACCTGTAAAATGTGAGAATCCTCGAGTCAAAAAAAGGAAATATGCAACGTGCAGAGGAAGATGCTGCTAAATGGGATTGATTTCTCTTACACTGACAATTATTTCAGCATAGAGTTTTAAAATTAGCAGCAAAATTTACCTCTTCTAGCCAAAAACGGAAACAAAATGCCCCAACCTCTGCTTTTAAATGCACCCCTCCCAAACCCACTTAAGACTGTGCTGTTAACAGAGTGAATGTGGGGCTGAAGGAATATTCAGCTGTAGTTTCTGGAATATTGTTGCTTCCTAGCAAAGACCCTGCTAAGACATTTTATTTTTAATTGAATAGATTCCTTATGAAATAGATAATTGACATAAGGTCAGAAAGGGCCATTTTAGCACAGTCCCCCTAATAACAAAGTTTACTGCCGGCTGCACACTGCCTGCACGTTATGGCTTAATTGCAGATTTTTTGAAAAGACAAAAATATGTTCGTATCGGAGGAATTATGTCTTGCAGCCTACTAAATATGCTAATGCAATACTAAGCAGGGATAAAGTTCTTGCCATACCACCCAACAGTTGCGTGGGACCCGCTGCCAAGTTATTGTTAATTGTAAAGCGCAGGCAGGCTTTGCAATCCATCTTAATTGTCATACTTACTCCAGGTTTGGCGATAAGGCTCGATGGGCTGTTTTAAAGTGACAACGTTGACAAGGGGAAAGGGTGTGGGCCCGGGCTTGCGGTTCTGGAGGGGTTACGCGCTCTGACCTGCCGTAGGTTGATATGGACAGTCTGCGAGGGGATTTGAGTTGTCATGGGGTCCCCAGGCAGTTGAATAGAGTGACTGTCTGTCCTGCTTTTTCCTGTTAGGATCCTGACACGTGGAGCATTGATGAACTCAGCATAACGTTGAATAGGAGCTTTTTGGCAGCTGAGACACAAGGGCTAAGCTGCAGGTCAGAGATAACACTAGTGCAGATCTCCTCATGCACACAGTTAGTAGCATGCTTTCTTCCCTCCTGAGTGCAGGAAATAGCTCATGTTAAATACGTTCACTTTTCAGTTTTCCTTTCTTCTAAAACGCAGCTTGACAGATTGGGCTTTTCAGCCTCCCCCCCTCCATTTTTTATTTTTCTTATATTTTTTTTTCACCACCTCTGCTTTCTACCTCAGAAATACTCTTCAGGAAGCAGGAGTTAATCTTGGTGAGGAAATGATAAGGTGATACTTGATTTTTCAGGGGAAAGCAGAAGGATGTGACTGCCCGGTAACTGCACAGAAATTTACAGGGACACCTTTTTTTAGGGCTTCCCTTTGCTTTTTCCTTTCTCCTCCTTAGGGCGGCAGGTCTGGCTGGAGGTAGGCGCGAGGGGTTTAAATAGCATCGGGGGCAGGAAGGAAGTGGTGGGAAGGTACATCGATAAAAGCCGCTTCCCTGCTCTCCTCTATCAGCTCCCTGGATCAGGTGAATCGGGTCGTTCCTTTCCCAACTTTGATGCATCCTGGCTGGCACAGAAATGTGTCTTTGAAGTCGTTTTATATTTGGCCAAGTTTTTTTTTTTTAACGTGGTTCCAAAAGAAAGAGGGCGAGCATTGTCTCCGCTAAATGATGTCAAGCCGGCATCCTGTGTACCGAGACAATGTCGAAGTCCCTATCTGCTCTTGGCATTGCTCTTGAGGCTGCCTGGGCTGTTTGAAGTGTTTACGTTAGGGAGGCTTGAACCTGGTAGAGATTTTGGGAGGTGGATCGCTCTTGAACGATCTTTGACTGTGCGTACACACACGTGCACGCTTTTTGGGTGGTAGCGAGCCTGAGGCCGCCCAATTCATCTTGATATGAGCTTGACGCCACATGCAACCAGAAATCCTCCCCAACATGGGTGGATGTGTGCATTTTTGGGTTGAGCTTTGAGATTTGAGCAAGAGCTTGCTGGTGATGGGGGGCTTTCCTGGCAGCAAGGTGGTGCTCGGCAGGAGCAGAGCAGAGCCAGGATGAGACCCTATTGTGCAGACCTGCCCACATTAGCGGATTCCTGTGCCTGTGTTTAGAGTCCCAAGGACTTAATTGGGCCTCTGCAGCGAAGCGTTTGCAGCCAAAGGGCCGAGGTTATTGTTTATTCCTGTGGCTATCACCGAGAGCCACACAGACAGGGAGAAGGACAGACATAAATACCTCCTTTGTTACACTTTGGATGCTCCTTTTGCTATCCTGAACAATTTCGTCCTCGCTCCTGAGTGACTTCAGCAACTTTTCTGATAGAAGCACATTTCCACTGTCTGGAAGAACGAGAAAGTGGCTAGAAAAAGGATGGCAGGGCTCATTTACATTAAATAGCCTGACGCTTGCAGGGCGTTGCTATTCCCTGTTTTCTTCTTTCCCTCTGAGTGAAGGGGCCACAGCCGGCGCTGCTCGGAGCTCAGGGAACGCTTCCCAGCTGCAAGTTTTTCCTTGGAAAGCAGCGCTGGGAGCTCTGTGTATTTTCTTTGCTAAGTCGCGAATTCATTATGAAATTTATACGATGAGATCTATGACTCGGCTAATATTTCCACAGCGCAGTTTGGCCTTTTCATTCCAGAGAGGGTTGGACAGGAGCTAAGAAGATCTGGCTTTTGTTTTCAACTCTTCTACAACTTCCTGTATGACCTTGGGCAAGTTGCTTAATCAAGCTGTCTCCAGCTTTCCTTTGTAGCAATGTGACTTGCAAATGTTAGAAGAGTTGTGAACGCGCACGGTCGATTTGGTAGGTGATGTTCAGGTACTAATTTGATAACTTACGGAAGAAAGAAGCCCCGTGAAATAAGAAAACTGAAGTCTCGGTATCTCACCTTGGCTTCTAATGTAGGATTCAAAGAAGCGCTGACAGCAGCAAGACCCTGGCTGATCTGAATTGGGTTTAAGTGCGCATAGCACCAACTCTGGGCAAGAATTTTGCTATCCAAAAGAATGAAATAAATTGTGTCAAGTTATCTAAATGGTGATCAGAGAGCTTGTGTAGGAAGAGTATGTGAGAAATCTGAAGACAGGACCCGCAGATGAGGACTGAGAGGCACCAGGGATGTAGGTGCCACGTGGTAGGATTATTCTGAATGTTGAATTTGCCTGTAGAAATGCACCTTTTGCTGGCTCTGCAGGCAGGAGAGAGGAAAGCTTGTGCTCTATGTCCCCCAGTAAAGGGGACCTCATCCTATCAGCACAGCCCATGCAGTTAAATATCACTTTTTAATATAGCGACGAGAGCAGATGACCCTCAATTTGAGGAGGACGAGCAATTTGCTCAGAAGTGCTGGAATGTGCATGCACACAAAATCAAATATGTGTGTGCTACAGAAGCTCACACCACTTTCATTAGGGCAATGGACATCTAAGTGCTTGAAGATCTGTGATAGGATGTGTTGTTTAAAGTGGCAAAAGTACATTAATAAATACTAGCATATCTAAGAACTTGATCACAGCCCCGTTTATAGGGAGTGCTAATATCTTTATTAAGCCAACCGATATAGTTGGAGGGGGGAAAAACAGACAAGCCCTCTACAGGGCTCTTTACTGTAATTAAAATAGGCTGTCTATATCTAGTTAAAGAATATGTAAACTCTTAAGGCCAAATGCTGCAGCTAGTTACTATTAGTGAGAAACTGTAAACTACAAAATCCCAAACCAGGAAGTCCCATGGAGATAAAAAAATATCTAAAGAGCAGTCAGCAATGTGCCCTATATTATTGATGCTTCAAGCGGTATTAAGTTGTGAAGGGCTGGAATGTAAACAGAGTTACAGATGTCTGATGCCGTAGGTTGAATTAGGGAAGCAGGAAATGCACTCCTTCGCTTGGGATGTTTGGAAAAAAACACCTTCTGCCTGCCTTTATCTGAAACAGTTAAAGTTTTGTTTAACCCACGGAGTGATTTGAAGGAGAATATGCCAAGTAATCAAAGTTGTTTCTTCTATTTATAGTGGCAAAAAATAGGAGCTGTGCAAACCAACAGGACATGGTCCCAGCTCACAGAGGGCTACGTTTTAGAAATGACCTAATGAGAGAGGGTGGGTGGTGTCACAACAGTAAAAACTACAGCTGCACACACATATGGTTACTTGGTTTAGGCATGTTTGCATCTTCATCTTAGAGAGACATCTATTTTATGTAACTTTATAATGTAAAGCTAATGATTATTTTCCTCCCTCGGGGTGAAGTGGAAAGGATCAGTTCTTGTTTCCTGGAAAAGAGTGGGAGAACAACCTCAATTGGCTACAAACGCTCTGGTAATCCTGATACTTCTATTTCCCAACCTGTACAGCCTACAGCCTTATCCTATCTCCCTATGGTTGTTGTTACCCCTGCCAAACTCTGCTGATCGATGTCTAAAATCGTTGCATTTGCTCCTGATCTACATAGGTTTAGCATAGAGCAGAAATTGCCTGCGATATTTTCTTGTGCAGGCTTTACCCCTCTCCAAAATCCACCCCCAAACAGGGCAATGTGTTGCTTGAAAGGAGTGATTTTTCTAGTTGCAGTGGCAGAAATGAGTTCAGGACACACCTTTGCAGGTCCAAGGGGATGAGAAGTGAGTTGTGGTGTCGCAGCCCTTCCAAACCTGAAATAGTCTTTGTCCTTTTCATCAGGCTTGTTGTTGGTAAACTCATATAAATGGGAAGTGCCATTTCCTTCGCATTGTTTGAAGTGTATTTGTTCAAGAAATAACTGAATTACAGTTTTCCGTGTTTAAAACGGGAGAGCTTTTCCCTAACGCCCTAAGTCTAAATTAGTATTCTTGATGGCCCCGTGAGCCCAGAATAGTAGGGCAGCCAGGTTAGGGTCCCAGGCTTTAAGGCATCCTAGGAGTTAATATCTCTCTTAATAAATAACTTTTTTGTTGTTGTTAGAAGTTCTGATTCTCATTTATTTCTTACTGCCAGCTGAACTGCTGAATTAGAAGAAAAACGAGGTGGCATGTACCTTTTCTGGAAGTATTTTGTTTGGATGACACCAAGGTAGCTCCCTGAGTGGGAGCTCTGAGGCAGATCAGAATTGCTGTGGCAACGTGGATTTCCCGAGTTTCCTTTATAGATGTGCATTTAAACCAGTGACTTTAAATGAAAAGAGTTTATTTCAGAGTTCTTCTGTGTGTGTGCAGTGTATCTTCATGATTTTCCCCCTCATTCCTCAGTTTTTACTATGCCATAAGCCTGAAACAATAACACTGGAAACAGAAATATCCCTTGTTTGATGTTAAGGAAATAGGTGAGAGTGTGGAAGACTCTTAAAATTAAATCAACCAATATAGGAAAAAAAAGAAAAACAATCCATTGAATTTGTTTTTGTGAGCAGTGCTAGTTGCCTTGCCAGTCTGAAGCTGGCACTGTGGGTTTGCTGTAATCACTGAGCTGAGAAAAAGAGACACGGTTTTGTTTGTTTGTTTGTTATTGTGGAGTTGAGCAGGACTTAAGCAGTTGAATGCACAACACTTTCCTCTGCTTTCGTCCTCTTCTCTCTGATTCTGGATTCCACACAAATTCCCCTCGATTCTTCCAATCTGTTTTTTGACCCTTCTTGAGCATTAGGATTTATATATATCACATGTGAATATCAGCCTGGAAAGTGTGTCTTTTGGGTTTTCAAAAATGAGTCGTGATAAAAATCAATTACGTGGGTAGCTTTGAGTGCTTTGCTTGAGCACCATCTCCCATGGGAGACCCTGTGTGTATGTTCCTTTGCTCTGGGGCATCCAAGCAGTAGCCCGGGTTCTGGCCAGTTGTCAGGTCTGTGGGCAGTATGGCATTTTGGGATTGTTGTGGTACAACACGGCACGTGGGCAAACACCCAGGATCTGGACCCTGGACACATTGCAATATGTTGCAGCGTAACACGTAGACCTTCAGGTTTCAATGCAAAGTCGTTCAAAGATTAAGAGAAGGAAAATACACATTCGAGAGGAAGAAATGTTGTAATTAAACAAGATGGCACAGAGCAGTGCCAAGGAAAAAAAGATTCCTTCAGTCAACCAATCCTGACTAGTGTGCTTCATCACTGAAGCCAATAATCCTCTATCGCTTGGAAAGCAGCTTCAAAAGGCCTGTGCTATCCAATATTTTGAATGCAGCTCATTCAAGATCAAATACCGAGACCACAGCACCTTTCTTTCGCTTTGGGAGCGAGGTCTCTGGCTTGCTGGGTTTCTCTTGTGCCATGTAGAAGGTTGGACGCCTCACTCAGCATCATCCCAGCATTGCTGCTCACCAAAGGCCTGGCTGTAAAGCCTGTGCAAGAGGCAGAGAAAGAGGTGGAAAGACATGTAGTGGAAGTAAGTATAGAATTAAGTATGGAAGCCACTCTAGCTTTTCTTGGCTTGCAGGTGGCAAAATCCTGACTAGTACAAGCCCAAAGACTGCTCTACTGTACTTTTGAAGTTAACCTTTAGGCGCAGCAATTAGTGTTTGCCATCAGTTTGCTTGTTTGCTTGAGGGTTTCTGAGGTCTGAGGAGGTAGGTATGGCATTGGGTGTGAGTTAGGGATCACTGCTGTTCTCAGCTCTGCCACTTGCTCCCCATGACTGCAAATCACATCTTCAGTACACACGCAATGATGGGGGGGGTGAATTGTTAAGGGGAGCCCCAGTCACTGTGGTCTTTCCAAACTCTTGATGCTCTGGGGTTTGGAGACTTGCTTGATCTGGCAGGTATGCAATCAATATAGAGTTCAGTAAAGCTTACACACTTGAAACCAAAATGCCTTGTGCTGGAAACAAGCTAGTTCTAGCAGTAGGGTATTGCCAGCACCCTCATATCACATGTTTCTTGTTCACAACCCGCATGTTTTCTTCTCCTTCATAACTTAACCTTCTCATCTACTGCGGTACACACAGATCCTCACCAGGTTTCCCTCCCCTGACACTGGCAGAGATGCTGGCTGGGAGGATCCAGACAGCCTGATCTCTAGAGAAACCCTCCAGAATCACCCACCTAGCTTGACTTTACGCCTTGACACATCTGTGAGTCAACACGGTGGTGATACATTCTGCCAGATGTTTCCTAAAAAAAAGTTCTCCTGACCCAGAAGTTTTGGCAGTCATCTCTCTGGCATAGACCTTAGCCAGCTTTCCATAGGGGAGTCCTGTGGAGACTGTGTATGAGCCAGTATGAAGCACTCACTCTTTTAAACTGGTTCCTTCACTCCTAATGCTTGTTCTGTCTGGGATGCCACGGTGATTTCATGTTGTCATTTCCATAGTCAGACAGTGTTTGTACCCTCCAACTGTTTGCAAGGATGTGAGCATCTGGTGTTGCCTATATCAGCCTCTTGCACCTTAGGTTCGCAGCCAAGCCAGTCATCCTTATTCATAGAGGGCTGGATTTCTGTGGCGAGACGTTGAGGTTAGGTGTCACAGGGTGCAGCCTGGCGATAAGGATGTGATGTCTGCTGTGTCGGAGGACTGGCAGTGAAAGCTCAAGCCAAGACCAGCCTGGACACGTGAAAAGGTCACTGCAGGACTCGCCCTTCCAGGCCCCTCTAAGGTTGAGGGGTACATCTGGATCAAGAGGGCAGCTTGTCTGGTGTGATAGGCTTTGAGCTGGCTGGGGTTGGTTAAGAGCAACAGAAGGCAGTTACAGGTTTTAAGGTGCAGAATTCTCCTTTTAACCACCAAAAGTGTGGCCTGGCCAGCACCTCCATTTCCTGCCAGCTCTGGAGATAAGCCCACAGCAGGTCAGGCTGAGGGATCACCGTGCCCTGTCTCTGGCCGTGGTAAACAGCAGATGCCTGGGGAGGACCGAAAGAGCAGGGGGAGCAGATAGTGACTCCCCATTTTCAGCAACTGTTTCCTTTATCTGCTGGATCAGCCGAGCCCATGAATGACCTGAACTGCACTGCTCATGTGTTTGAGGTGGTGGCAGACCTACAGCCTTGCAGCATCCTTTCTAGAGCTGCAGCCATTTAACAGAGATGTCTCCAAGGGCTCTGCATGGCCAAGGTCTGAGCAGTTGCTTGTGCTGTGCTTGTGTTTCGGTGTTAAAATGGACTGAAGTATTTTAGTTTGGTGTTGAATGACACTGGTGGGGAAAGAAAAGAAAAAAAACCCAACCCAGCAGAGCAGTTCCTGTGTCAGGACTGTCCCTAATCAGTGCAGGAGGAGTTATCTGCTGCTGGGCCATTTATTAGCTTGTTTTCTGGGACCTTTCTAAAAAGCACCCATGAATATGAATAATCATATCAGTAGTTAAAATTATTAACTGCATCTTGATTTTGGAGGTTTTTTGGTGTTGTTTTTCTTTTTTTTTTTGCATCCCTCCTGGTTGCAAGGCAGCCACCCCCTCCGGAAACCCTTGCTTTACAAGAAGGCCTGGCTGGAGCGAAAGGAGTGCATTTCCGAAGCTGCCGGATCAAAGCGCAACCTCCCATCCCGGCCGGCACACAGGTTTCCTCCTGCACCCAGGTTCACACAGTATGTCCGGGCTGGGTGTCCAGCTCAGCCACCCCCAGGATGCTGCGAGATCAGCTACCCCGAGATCTCCTCCTCTTTATTTTTACTTTTAATTTAAAAATAATTTGGTGGCTCTCGCTGAGTTATCTGCTGTCGCTGCAGTATACGCGGCGTGTCGGACTCCCACAGCCGAAAGCCTCTGTTTCCTTTCTGCCAGTACCTTGGTATCTGCCTTGCCCAGGAGCCTGCTGATGAAGATTTCCTGTTTGTTTTGAGTCACTGCTGGAGTGATAAATATACTTCGGCTCTCTCCTCCGAGAGGAAAGAAACCAGCTGCCCCCAACTAAAGGGAAAAATATGTCGAAATTCCACCAAAGGGCCCTGTTATCACGAGGCTTCCATGGAAGGATGAAACCGGGTAACACGAGTAACGACAAAGGCACGATTTCCATATTAAAAAATGTCCCTTCACGCACCCGGTTTGCCTTTAATCAGCTGCTTTCGCTCCACAACTTTAATTTTTAAAATGGGTTGGAAATAAATAAATAACTAACTACAAAAACCCCCATAAACTTACACGGCGGAGTAATGCTTGGCTGGATAAACAAACAATTATACTTGTGGTTTCTTGATCTGACCACAAGCTTTAAATGCCATATTTTTGCATGAACCTATAATGCTTCTGGATAAACAATTGTGTTTATATTGTCAGGAGTATCCACTGTGGTGTTGTGTAATTTCTATGTGCGATTACTAGGATATAGGATAAATTCCAAAAGAAAAGAAAGGAAAGGAAGATTAGATTATTAAGTCATTTTTAATAAAAACAGCATAGTTTGGAATCGCTTATAGCTTAATTTGTAATTTTAAAAGAATGCAGCACTGGCTTTTAAGTTTCTACAATTATCTTTTCATCTCTTTTTATCCCTTTTTTTACTAGAGATGGGGCCCAACCCAAAGCCTTGGATCTAAACCCAAGATCCAGGTTCAGATCTGAGTTCACAGCTCCAACCTCCTTCCTGAAGAAGCAGAGTCAGGCCAGCGAGCTCCACCACATGTTGTGTCTGAATATCCAAGCCCAGGTTTGGGGGTGTTTGACTCTCAGGAGTGCCTTTTGCTGGATGAAGAAGTGCAAGTGGTGGTGGCTTTGGGGTTTTGGGGTGCCTCCGGCCCTGCATAAGAGCCAGATGGGGTGGAAGGGGTAAAAAATAGTCTTGTAGCAGATCAGGAGAGCTGGAGGTCAGTGATAAAATATAATCATTGAAGGTATCCTGGGGTCAGATTTGGTCTGGTCCAACCCACTGCAAGGCAAATACTGGGCTGCACTGAACCAAGCAATAGCTTTTGGGAAGTGACAACCCCTTGTCGTGGCTTGGGGGAACGTGCACTTCCAAAGAGGATTGGGTTTCTTGGGTGTGAAATGTCCTTATTGCTTCTAAAGTTCCTGTTTTGTACCTCATAACATTTTGGACAAAATTTTGGTTTTGATAAATGTTTGAACTGCTGCTCATGGGGGGAAAAAACTGATTTTCCTACAGTTTTTTTGATCTATTTGTCCTTTCTTAATGTAAACTCCATAAGCATTGGCAGACAACTTGTGCTTTTCTCTGCTCACCGGCACATTCCCATTCCAATAAGCTAACCGGGCTCTCTCCTTTATATCACTGAGTGAAATCACATGGAACAAAAATAATCGTATTTAAGCAGTTTGAAGTATACTTTTTCCATAGTTTACCTTTACCATCTCCTAGTAAAATATAATTTCTTCTTTAACAGCAGATGAAAAAAAACCATTATAGCTTTAAAGCATGAGATTATAAAAGACTGCAGCTAGTCTAGATCTCACAGTTAGAAGTTAATTCTAAGTCACTGGAATTGAAAACATCAGTTTACAACATTTACTGGCTTGCTATAAAAATGTATTCCCCTGTGTTATGTTAAACATGAGAAACTACACCTCGGTGTGTCCATTATTTATATATTTATTCATATCTTGCTGCTTCTGATTCAGCTGTGTAACTGTATGCAAAACAGATAATTACCGGGGAACAGAATAATTTGTATTTTGAGGGGAATAAATACCCTGAAGGATTTGCTTTTGGGGAAAGAACACACTGCAAAGAAATTACATAGATTTTATAAACAGATATGAGAACAAACAACAACAATAGGTGAGGAAATATTTTGGGCCTGGCGACTCTGACATTACCGTGTTTGCGGAGGGGGAAGTAAATTTTATTTCTTAATACCCAAATTCATATTGCAAAATTGAACGTGAGGCCCATTATTTGACATGGTTATGTAGAAAATGGGGTTTAATGGCAGCCCTACCCAAATATCAGCACAATGTTGAGGGACTGGCTGCTCTTTGTTGAGTGCTGAGATTGGGACCAACTCATGCATCCACGCACTATGTGGAAACATGCTCCTTATGAAAGATGTGCACCAAATAAGTGTGCCTCACATGTGGCAATTGTTTGTTTTTTTTTAAAAAATACCATTTTGCTTTCCCTTTCCAGCACGTGGGACCCTTATGCTCACTCCTCTGTGGTGTCGGCTGGATGCAGGGAACAGTCCCTGGATGGGCGATGGGAGCTTGGCTTCACACAGGGGTAAGCACCATAGACCTTCTCTCCTCTGTCTTCATTCCCTGATTTAGCACCAGACTGGAAGAGTGGTGCTGGAGACACGAACTTCAGTGTTTCCAGTAACAGGATTACTACTGGGAATGGGGCTGAATAACGGCATAGCTCTTCATCTCTTGATTTATTTAGCATGAGCGTTTCCTTGTCCAATTTCTCTTTGCAGGCTCCCTGGGGGGAAGTGGGAGTCTCCCAAACTTTCCTGCAGTAGGCAAATCCATGCCAAAAATGTTTGTCTGGTCACCTTAAAACTACCCAAATTGCCCCAAAGCCTGAGTAGTGCAAAGGGGTGTCAAAACTGTCCCATAAAGCACCCAAAATGTCTTTCTTGCAGCATCCTGAAGCTGCCTCTGAACGATTCCTGGGACCCAAGCAGGCTGCTCAGCAGTTTGTGTTTGCTTATCGGAGGGAAATCTCACATGCATGTGGTAAGGAAATCTGATTATCTCAGGTATCTGGAAGGGCCTTTTGCCATAGTTGTGTCGTGGTCGCAACCCGCAACACCTGGGAGAGGTGGAAAGGGTGGGCAGCTGTGAGCAGGGAGGTGCTGCACCCCAGCAATTGAGGCACAAGGGGGGTGAAGTGACTTGACTGGGGACACTCGAGAAAGTGGTGGCAGGATACGGAGCAAACCCCAATTTCTTGGCCAGAACAATGAGATAGTTTCTGTGATAGCCTGCAGCATGGGGCTGTGCCTTTCTGCCACTAAGAAAAAAAATCTTTACTTCGAAGACACTCTGCAGACAAATATAATTATGAGTAGAGGTGCGCAAAAAGGAGTTTAGCACAGTGTTAGAGAAAACCAAAGCAAAAAATCTGTCTTAAGATCGCAGCCCTCACACTTTCACCAGGGCTGATCGTAAGCTTTTCTTTTCTTTTTCCTCTTTCCTTCTAGTGGAGAAGTTTTCGAAGGTATTTTTCAAACTTTCCAGTTTAGCAATGTGTTGGCTCAAAGCGAAAAGAGAACTAGGCGCTGGGTCACAGGCAGCGTTAGGTTTGTGCTGGTGGTGGGGGCAGGTTGCTGACACAGCTACAATCAGACAAAACATTGAAAACTTCTGGCTTTGTACTTCTCAAATGCCTCTTTTAGAAAATCGCTTAAGTTGTTATTAACATCCACCACCCACCTTCCCTTTCTGGTCCTGACATTGTGTAATAATAGATAATGTTGACATATGTTCCCTGCTGGTCAGAAATACTATACTTCTGTGAAAGGTAACATTTTCAAGCAATGACAAAATGTATTTTACTTGGACAGAGCATTCGTTATTGGACTAATCTCACAATGTGGGATGTGGGGTAAAAGTTTTAACGTTTTAGTTGTGGGAGAAAGTTTGTTGGGACAGTAAAAGCATCAGTATGGGGTGTGTTTAGTTTTCTCCATTTCTAGAGGTACTGGCTTGGTATCAAACTCTTGCGTCCGTAGGAATTTAAAAGAAACATTTGCAGTATGTATGAGGAACAGCTGTCTGTGTACTCCCAGCAACTTTTCAAAATGACTATTTGGACATATTTTTTTTCCCTAGGAAGGATTAGAGAACTCAGGAGTTAGTGTGTGTGTGTGTCCCTCCAAATCCTTATTTTTTTCATAGATCAGTATCTAAATGTTGAGTAGCCATTAAAAAATCTGCATTTATTTATCCATTTCCCACTAAGCGAAGCTGTCTGAAAATAGAAAAAGAGGAAGAGACAGCAAAATCTCCCAAACAAATACGTTGTGAAAAAACTACTTTTGAAAGTAATCTAGGGTGAGATTCTATAAAAACGTGTCTCCTTTGCACGCCACCAAACTCAGCACAAGACTTCACAAGCCTGGAGAAATCGAGTTTTATTTTAAGTCTTGCACGGATCTCTGCGCTGGGGAAGCTGGAAATAGTATTTTTTATTGAATCTGCTCTTTTTACGTGCTACAACAGGATCCAGAAAAAAATCACGAGGGTCCTGTAATTTGGCGGATAAAAGTCTATCCTTGCAGTGGGCTCCCTGAGATTTGTTTTTTACCCTGCCCTAAGAAAAGGGCTGATCACCCTGTTAGAAATGTGCCTTCTCCTCCAAAACCAGCGAAGTTTTAGGGAACAGCCCTCTGTCCAGCATCCGCCCGCTGCCTCCCGGGCTCTGACACACTGGTCCATGGGGACCAGCAGCTTAAACCTGCACAGCCCTTGCCCCAAGCCATGTGGCTCTGGGGACATCCTGGGGCCTCTCGAGCAAAACCTTTGGTGCAGTGAGAGGGGTCTGGGGTCTCCCAGGAGCAGGGTGGCTGGGGGCACCCCCACAAGCTTCCCATCCATCTTCCTTCACCCTTCAGGAGCATCCTGTTTGTTTTCAAACCCTTCCTGCGTGTCTGCCGGGCTGCCTTGAGTTGGCTCTGTTCTCCGTTACACCCATTGATGTCAGTGGGGTTGCGTTGGTGGAATCAGGAGTAAAAACTGGCTCCTCGTCTTTTTATTCCCCCTCTCCTATTTTTTTTTTTTTTAACACAGCTTAGCCTAAGCCCTTCCCTCTGCCTGGCTTGTCCCGGGCTCCTGCTGCCGCTGGGGTGAGAGCTTCTCCTCTGCAGCTCCTGCTGCTTGGCACGGCTTCGCGGCTTCGGATCCAATCTCAGCTCCAAACATATCTGTTCTGCTTTCTGCTTCCTCCCTCTTTGCTTGCTGTAAAGCATTTTATTATCCAGACTTTATGGAAGGCTCTGTGCAAAATGAAGTTGTAAGGTTATTTGTTTTGGTGCAGCCAATCCAATAGTGTAAGCGACTTCCCTCCTTTAATCTTCTCCTCTTTAGATAATACATAGGCTTTTATGTCCATTAATTGTCAGAAATAAATGCTTCTTTAACTATTACTTCCTGAAACGGAGCAGTGATCTCCCTTACATACAGCTGTTTGTGTTATGCACAGCACAGCCCTGTCACAAGAACACAGAATAAGTTTTCATAAGATCTTGCACTCGTATTTAGCGTAATTTCCAGTTTAACTTTCCTTTTTCCAAAAAGGGGAGGAAACATTCAGTGGGCTACCAAACAGTGATGTCTGCTGCCCCTCGGTCAATGTGGCTCAGGAGTAATCCCTGCTGAAGCCAGCAGGCATCAGAAGAAATAGAAGAGTGATAGGAGCAGTGGGTAATGTTAGTGGAGTTTCACATTGTTGCTTTAGGACCTAATCATTATTAATTATTTGCTTAATAGCAGAGACTTCATGTCCCAGCTGAGATTAAGACCAAATGATGCCAGATGTAGTGCAAACACCTATTAAGTCATGGTCCCTTTATCAAACAATTTACGGTCTAAATAGACAAGACAGAGAAAAGATGGGAGATGAACAAATAGGTGTCTGCACCGGAGACAGGAAATTGGAGGAGCAGGGACATTAGGAATAGGAAGAGAAGTGAAGGCCACAGTGTAATTTCTGGAGATAATCAGGGGAAGAGCCACAATTGGGGTTAAAGCATAGATGTGCTCCTGTGAAAACCCACTGTGCCAGCTGAAAAAGGTTCTGCTACCCTCAGGGCTCTGGGGTGTAGATGCTCATTGTCCACTGCCAACAAAGCAACCTGAGCTCCACTGCCCTGCTGATGGGGGGTGCTTGAACTAACCCAGCTGGGTATTTTGCAGCTGGGCTAGTGGGTGTTCACCTCACCCTCTTCTCCTGGCCTTGGAGGACGGTGAGCAATGGGTGTGGAGGGTGGGTGCTACCATTGGAGCTATCACAGCTAGGTCTGGAAGAAGACGCAACCATAGCCCAGTTTGGTTGGTGCCTTTCTCAGTCCCCTTGGCATGGAAGCAACACCAGCCCAGGCGTTCGCATTCACATCTCCTTACACCTACGTACACAACTTAATTTGCACCACCTTACAAATCACCTCTGAATTTGGCCCCCCACTGAAATAAACAGATCTATGTGATGGGCTTCAAATGGTCCGACAGCTTAGGTTTGTCATGGGGAGTCCGTTGCTTTGATTCCCACCCATTTTTAAGCTTAGCTCTGTGCAGCAGAAAAGAGCTGACAACTTTTAAAAGTTCTTTAAATTCTCAAAATGCTATACAAATGTGAGCTATCTAGCAACAAAGTATTTCCGATGCTTTGCTCATGTCTTCATGAATAACTTTCTGAAAGGGTTGTGACATACTTGTACCGTTATTTTGTATGGCGACTGAAGAAAAAAAAATCTTGGAAGGATGTTTGTTTTTATTTTTCTTCTTCTGACCACTCTGTTTGGAAGAACTGCCAAGTTTGACTCTAAACTTGCAAGTACAGTAACTTTTTTCTTTGAAACTTGGGTCTATAATGTCTGGAGCTGCTTTTGGTTGAAAGCAATTGGTACGTTCCTGACTCTTGTGATCAATCGAAATCAATTTCATACAGAAGGTTAACAGAGAAGGGCCAAGCAAATGAATCCATGTGCATTTATCTGACAGTATTTCATATACAAATAACGAAAGCAGTACATTATCAATTCTCCGTAGTAAGAAGTATTCTTCATGTTTTTATAAAAAGTACTTAAGAGCTGACTTTGAAGAAAGACTTTGAAAACTTGCCAAACCTTCTTTGTATTTTGAAAGTCCACATCAAGAAAGTAGTAAATAGTCATTGAGCGTAGGAAAAAGGAAACTATTAGCATTGTTTTCTTTGAAAGATAAAAAGAAAAATGCAGTGCAAAACTTCATAATCTCTGAAATGTGTATTTGTTATTTGAATCAATTTAAAACAATTGTCACTATTAAGTTCATGTTAGCCTGCCTACTGAACTGTATAAAATGGCTCTGTATCTGCTAGTTTCATATATACGGGTTCCCCCCTTTCCTCATCTCCTTCTAGTTTTACAGACTTAAGTATTTCCATTTAACTGTAGTTAGAATTTATATGAAGGCTCTGCTTAAAAAGCCCTACTTTGGCTCCTCAGCTCTCCTCAGGATTTTTAAATTTATATTTATTCCTCTAATGTAAGGATATCTGTCCTTGATTTCTATAAAGTAATAGTTTCTCAGATTTCCCTTTCTGGGGCCCCATAGCCATAGTGCAGCAGTTCTCTGTAACGTGTTCAGATAAGATAGCTTCTTTTTTGTTGGTTTTTTTTTGTTTGTTTTTATTTTTGGATAGCTTCTGGGGCAGGCTTTCTGTTGTTGGTAGCATGATTTGGTGCAGCAGCATTTCAAAACCACTGCTCATCACCAGGAGAGATGAGACCAGGTGCTTTCATAGGCTAAAAAAAACCAGAAAGAAGAATTATATCAGAATGAGTTTAGCCATTTATTTGGATGAAACTATGTACAGCCTCATACCATACACCAGCTCTGAACAGGTATATTGCATGCTTACACCAAGCCCAAGAACCTTGGTATTCTTTAATTATGTGCAATCAAGTAGCCAACTTGCCTTTTCCCATCTCTAATGCAGGTTGTACTTATGCATATATTAATTGCAAAGCCATTAAGCTGTCCCGTGTGTGAGGTAGCACTACGAGGAAATGCCTGTTCCTTTCATCTCCAATAAGTTCAGTATACATTCGGCTAAAAGGGGATCTAAGCGATGTGTAACCAACCTGTGAGAAACAGAAGTGGAAGTTGGTATGTGAAGAAACACGTCTGCCATGTAGAAACGGGATATTTTCCCCATTTGCCAGAGAAATGTTATAAAATAGATTTGGTAAGGAGCTTGCATGGTTGTGTAGGCATATTGGTGTGTTTGGTAGCCAACTAGAAATGCTGACCTTTTAAGAGGGATCGTGTCTTTATATAGAAAACGTGTATTTGGGGATGAGATAAAGGTAGGATTACAGTAAGGATTTTTTTGGCAGGAGTTTCCGTGATTGTATTTCTTAAGAAGATAGTTGATGGATTAAACGATCATCTGAGATTTTCAGAGTTTGTAAAGACTTTCAGATTTACCGATTCATCATCTCTTGTCTCCATCTAATTATTACAAATCTGTTGCCTCTAAATATTTTTTGCTGCTGGAGATTGACTCATCTCCTGCTCTAGCTTTGTTCAAAGTATGTATTCCATTTTACAATAAACAATCAAGAAAACATAAAATAGATTAAATTGTGATAAATGCCAAATGCATGAAAATACCCTGCTGGAAAGTATGAACGTTTTTCATGGTTCTCTGCCTCCATTTTTTCATTGATAAAATGGATCTAATGGCATTCACATGTCTCATGGCTTTTTTGGCAATGAACTGGACCTGCTGCTGTCCTGTTCATGACCTTTCTCATGGTGATGAGTGAAATTTGGTGGGGTGAGGTTTTGTTTAAGCAGCTGTTTCATGGGGACAGTTCATTCCCTGTAGTTGGGACAGGGCTAAGGGCTTGGCTTCACAGCTCTGACTCTGGCAAAATGCTTTTGGGGAAGGCAGAAGTGATGCAGCAACTATGGGAGGATGCAGAAGGAGTTACTTCAGGCTTCCAGTGGAAAATGTATTTTTCCCATCACCACCCTTGCAAACTTCCTTCTCCACATCCTCTAACGTAGCTCTTTGTGGTGCTCTGAGATACAGTTTTCAGGACAGCATAAGAATTCAGGCTGATGGCACTTTCCATCTGTTAAGACCTTCAAAATATAACATTTTGATGGCTTCTTCTCTGTTTGGTGGTGCAGAGTGGGTCTCCAGATCATGTTCACTTCCTCTCTGTGAAATGCCATGGAGTCCTCACATGCAAACTGGTCACATTCCAGTCTGACTACTTTCCTAATGAAAATATCCTGTAAATAGCAATCTTGCAGTGAAAACACATTTCCCGCCCCCCCTGAATTCTCTTCCCAATTTCTTAACAAATCTTCCTCAAAGGTAGGAGTAAAATTTTAGAAGGGCTTTTTTCTTAAATAACCAGCATCAAACAAGCAACACCACAACAGATGAAGAGGAACATCACATTTGTCCAATGCAAACTACTATTCAGCATTTCAATTGCCATTTTTCCCTTGTGTAAGGATGCTCAAAGGATCTATTTCAAGAACCTTTCCCATACTTTCATTTCGACTGTGACATTAGGATCTATCTAAAAGCTGAGTAAATGGTTTATTTTTTCATTGGTGTGGACTCTGTAATGTTTAGCAAGTGGAACATAGCTTGAAAGACACAAATTTTGAAGTTGCTGGGAATTTGACTGATTTTAATGACACCAAGTCTTTATTACAAGTCTGTTAGCATTGCCACAGCTTCATGGAGCTGAGTAGGAACAGTTTGGATGTTCATATAAAACAACAAATACTCCCTTTTTTTAGGAATGGCACTTGTCCATTTCTGCATTCCTGGTAAAAGTCATTTACATGTACTTCTTTTAAGGATGACTTTTGATCTAGTTGCCTATTTAGTGATAATGTCAAATGCTCTTTATTCTTCTAAAATGCAAAATTAATGCTGCATTATTCTGGCCAGTATAATTCCTGCAATGAAGCAGAATTTCATCAAGTTAAATGTTTCTGTTAGAAAGATTAAAGGAGAAGGCAAAGGGCCAAATTCTTCGCTGTTGTGTGAGTGTTGAGCTAGACGATCCATTGACATCAAAGAGATTGGGATTTACGCTAGTGTAATCAAAACCAGAATTTCTCACACAGATTTTCTATATATTTTTGTTCGCTCTGGAAATGCAGGGCCATAATAATCCCTCTGTTCCTGATGACGCACAAACAACAATCCCAGTGGCAGGAGTATTGCAACAGGCTAAGGAGGTGCGGTTTGGATTGCCTACGTGAAAGTCCTAAGATACCTGCAGTTGGAATGACTTGCAGTGAAGAGACAAGTTCATTAATACATAAACCACTGTAGCTGTGCCTTGCACTTCGTAGAAGCTTGCATTTTTGATGGAGAAACCCAAGTTATTCAGCAAAGATCTACTTGTTGGTGCTTGGCTTATTTTACCATTGCAAAATTGGTTTTTTTTCAAAATTCAGTATATAAGAAATATATTGGGAATGCATGTTTTTGGGAGAGGGGTTTGTGTCTAAGCTGTTGATGGGTTGTCACCATATGGCGTATCCGTTCACCATCCTGGGCATCTTCCGACTCGCTGGGTGAGAGCATCTCGCTGCCGGCCACCACCCCACCCCACAGCCGCTGGGACATTCCTACAACTGCTTTCCAGCGAAATCCCACGCCGTCAGGGTGACTCACATCAGAAGACATTCCAGAAAGAAGAATAATTATGCCATTGCTGGAATTGATGTAATGGTGTTTTTCAGGATGCTTTAATAGACATGAGTGATGTTTTGGCAGGCAATCGAAATAACCCTAGATATCTGATTGCATTACCGACTGCTACCAAGGGCATCTCTGGGGAAAGGGACATTACTTAAGGTACTTTCTCTGTATTTTTAACTTGCTGGAACTAACTTTTAGCGCAGCGTAGGGTTCTTTTTCAGAAGACAGACATATTGGAGAGCTTAACCAAGACATGTAACAAACTGAACTCTAAACATATACAGATTCCAAGAGACAGGCCTGTGTAAACAACATCATAATTCCCTGGGTTATGTGCTGTTTAAAATAACATTCAGCTATGCATTCACCTCAAAAGATTGCCACTTAACAGCCTTGTTTCTTTTTGTAATCTTTATTGTTTAGGTTTATTATGGCTCTCATTTCTCCCCCCTAGAAAACATAAACAGTTCCCTTCTTTGCCCCATGAGCAGGACACCCGTGTCCCGGCAACTCTGCATTGCAGCCAGCCAAAAAGATAACAAATGAGGACTATGTTGCTCCTCCTTCGCCCAGAAATAAGTTTATTGTCCCTATTCGTACGTGTTTTAATACCATGCTCCTTAGGATGGTGTTTCTTGTTATTGATGATTCCTACCGGTGTTTAAACACATTGGTTGGAATTGCGCTCTTGTTTAACACCCACGCAACCCCGCCGAGGGCTCATTGCCTTCATTTAGGCTATATATTAAAAAAAAAGATTAAAAAAGCATCCTGCACGCTGATGTCCCCAGGTTGTTTCGCAGAGCCCCGTTGCGTAGCTGCTCTCGGCAGGTAAATCGGTCTTTTCCTTGGTCTGGCACGTTGATCAGCCTTCACACTTGGCTGGGCTCGAGGTGCGTTTGTGCAAAGGCAGATTGTTTTAGTTAACATAATCAGTGAACTCACTGTTCTACCTGGATGTCTGGGAGAATTGCCAAGAGATTTCCCAACATTTCAATCAGAAGCAGTGGCTATAAAGCTGTCAGTTTTCTTGTAGGCCAATTTGCCTTTGCCATGGTTCTAACATTGTGCTCATTTATAAAGAAATCAGCCCAGGTCTTTCGGGGTAATATTTTATGCTGGTTTCAATTTGAAGAAGAATGATTTCTTTTTCTTTCTTTCTTCTTCTTCTTCTTTTTTTTTTTTTTTAAATTTTAAAGATGCATTTTGAAAAAAGCATTTCCTGACACAGAAAAATGCCCCACTTTAAGATTCTGATAAAATAGTAATTTTTTAAAAAATTAATTAATATTCCATTTTTGTTCCCAGCAGTGGAGCTGAGCTCCTTCCACATATTACACCAGCCTCAAGTAAATCAGTTCTTAAACAAAGAAATGGAGTTACTCAGGTCAAACGTTCAGGGTGATCTCGGTCTGCGTAGTAATTACAATCAGAGATATGTTAAACTACCTGAAAATAATTCACTTCCACAGGAAAAAAGTATACCTACAAGTTTATGGTTTGCGGGTCATTGTCATCTACCCTACTTCCACCTGCCATAATAAATTCCGGTGAAATATCTACTACTGAGTACTGAACTTAAAGATTTCTTTTCCCAAGCTTTCAATATTTACCACCTTGTGCCAGATTACATCATGTAACCTTCAATAATGTTGTGACATTTTTTTTAGTTGATGGCATGTAGGGGAGCAGGGGACCACATCCGCTTGAAATGTCTTTGATGTTCCCCACAGGAAGTTTTTCAATATTTGGTCACTTGGATGTTTTTCAAGTATTTCATTGTGGTCAAGACCTAGGACAGCCGTCTGCTGTTTTTGCAAGCTGGCGATGAGAAAGGTGGACCCGCTCATTCTGCTCTGCAATGCTTCCAGCAGCTGTGGTGAGCAGTGGCAGGGATGATGCTGAATGCATGCAGGACAGGTACGCGAAGCCATCCAACACATTTCGCAAGAACGCTTTCAGTGGGCTCATGGTTTTGGGTTCCTGAGGGCCAGCATCCCAAGAGGATGTTGGTGCAATGAGGAAGGATGATGGTGACCCTGAGAGATGGGCGAGACAGGTCGGGAGAGCTGGAAGTAAAAGCAAGTTGAGCATCACCTGTCACAGGAGGATTTCTCTTCTAACAGGAGTATATCAAGGCTTGACAAATTCACCTGCCAGAGGCTTCGCACAGCTGATTTATTTGCCAAGACAGGTGGAGAGCTGCCTAGGCTTATCCCTGAGCAAAATGGCATGAGAAGAGGCACATTAAAGAACTTCTGCCTCTGATTGCAACAGCAAGAGTGCGACTGTTACAGCACTGCAAATTAGCAGACAGTTTTAAACCAGCTCCCAAGCACTGAAATTAAAAGCACTTAATACAGGAATCTTATTCTCTAGCTAAGGCACAACGGGACTCTGGTGAATTTAGTTTATAATGTTTCCGTGTTGTAACAGAAATTTGTCTTTTTGAGGCAATCAGGGGAGCCGCATTACAGCAGGACTTGCAAAGATTCGTGTTTGTGTCTAGTGGCTGCAAGTGCATTAACTCTTTCATGTGAAACTCTCTGCGAGTGCCATGATTTCTTCTATGCTGAATTCAGTGGACCTCTGGAAAACAACATTCAGTTCAAGGTGAGTGGGACTTAGGTAACAAAATCTGCCTTATACTCATTTGTTGAAGAGAAAAAGGTTCCCGTCATGGAATTATGAGTAAAGATATATTGGATCATCTTCTCTTGGGGTATTTTGATGTGATTTTAACAATTAAGCAGCAGTCTACCTCTGGTGATGTGGCTCACCTAACAACCAGATCCACGAATGTTTAAATCAAGAATTCAATTTTTGGAAGACTGTTATTCTCGAGAAGAAATAAAATAGTCTTACATGATTTTTTTTTTCTCAGAATGACATTGGGCAGACATGTCAGCCTTTTCTTCCCTTTCCCTCAAGTGTTGGCAAACACACCACAATCCCATGTATTGTAATGAGATAGCAGAGAAGACAACTGCCATGCTCATTACTGTTTCATTACTTGGTGATTGTGAAGGCTTTTTTCCATCAGTGCCTGATTTCTGTATTATCAGGAAAAGGGCAAGGTCTTTGATGTTTTGTAACAGTCTTCAGCGTTACTAGAAAACTACTTGTTTTCTTCCTTTTCAAAGATACATCAGTGGTTTATAATTGATCTATAGCAGTTCTTTCAGATTTAACCTTAGGTCATATATAAAATATTAACTATGGCCATTATAGGGACTATGCCTTTTAAGAAAACGGTATGGGTGTTAGCCTTTATGTTCTAGACAAATTCCAATTTGAGTAATTAAATTTTGCCTGCATTCATTTCCCATGCAATTTTAATTGGGTACAATGTTTTTTACTTCCAGTGCAAAGTAATAGTGCATTGTCTTGTGCTATGAAAGAGTTAATACGCGCTGAGCTAGAGGTTGCTACCCTTCAGTAGTAAGTGAGTCTGCTACGTATGCTCGAAGAAACCAGCACAGAAAAAGGCCAAATCCTCTTGAAATAAGGTAACAAATCTGTCAGATGTTTTGGCATGCTGTAAAAGTTTAAAATTTCATTAGTAGCATCCAAGTTATCACATGCATATTCTAAAAAGCAGATTTTCATCGCGTTCAAATAGTTGGTATGCGGCTCATCAGATTGCATGAACCACCCCTACAAAAGGGAAAGGAATCAATACAAATGTAAATGCCACTCTGGTTTAAAAAGCTACTTGTGGTTTTACTGTTACCATGCTAAAAGACATTGTAAACTGCAAACAGACCCATTTCCTACGGGTTGGCTCCCCTCTGTCACTGGCTCAAGCAGAGCAGGAGGGTCGCCAGAAGATGAGCACAATGAACCGAGGGCTGGTGTTAATCATTTACAGGAGATCTTGTTCCATCTTGAGGAGGCGCCTGGAGATGACACTGGTTTGAGAGGTTTTCCTGGACGTTGGAAGCTCCATAAAATATTCAAACATTTGTTATGGCTTCCATATCATGGGCAAAGTATGCTTTAGTTTTTGGATTCGGTAATAAGTATTGTCATTAACACTAGGATTTGTCTAATTCGAGAAATCTGGTCAGTTTTCCGAGGCTGTGAGGTCCATTAGCACATTTTTCTCCATCTGTAGAAAATTTTACGGGTCAGCTAGTATTATACTTTTTTAGTTTTCTACTCTTGAAGATAAAGGCAGATTCAAAATGTTCACGATGTCTGAAGTTATATGTATAAAAAAGAGTAGACATATAACGTTTTCACTAAGCGGTGGACCTTGAAATTGTTTACATTCATATACATCAATAAAATCAAAAGCCGGGTGTTTTTCTTCATTCTCTCCTTTGTACAATGTATGTATTTCCTTTGAAAAGAGTTGGCACTGGAGTGAATAATGATTTAAATCCCAAAACTGACAGAATTTGACCCTGACAAGGGCTGAGAAGTTTGGCTGAGCATGGCAAGACCCATGGAGTGCTTAGGGGACAACAGTCACCCCCAGGGTGAGGTGCAGAAGGGTGTTTCAAGGATGGGAGCTGCTCTTGGGTAACCCCCAAAAATGTTATTTGGTCAAGATGGCATCTCCTCTGTTAAAATTTACTCACCCTGATGTAGGGTATGGAAACCTGGCAAAGGCAAAGAACACGAGGGGAATTTTGGATTGGTCTGCTGACAGATGCCCAGCAGGGATCAGGAAGGCCATGTGGACAGACAGAAGGATTTAAAACGTTTAGGAGATGAACAGGTGTTGAGAAGGCAGAGGTGAGGGAGATCAGAGGCTGCCTGGGTTAGGGGAGAAATAGTCCTAAATGGTGAAGAAGCCTCAACGTCTGATGGAGAGATTCACTCTCAGGCCTCCAGCAAAGCACTTGCCCATGGAGCGGATTGAAACATGATTTAAAGTTAAAATGCACAGTATTTTCCAGAATCAAAACCTCAGTGAAGAAATTCTTGTGTTAAACATAAGCAGGTGATCAATAGGGAGGCTTATTCATGAAAATATGATCAGAGAATGTTCTGCATTTTAAATTTGTTACTGAGTAGCCACAGTGGACTTCGGGTTTGTTTATGCTGAGGATCCCAAGAGAGATCCTCCAGAATATTTGAGGATAATCTGTGGGGACTTTTGTTCCCATCTGTGGCTTTCCTCCTGGAATTTAGTTTTCATGCTGTAAGCTGAGCATCACTTTAGGTGATTCAAAAACATTTATTATCTTATTAAACGGAACTACCTTCACTGCTCCTGCATCAAGTTTTAAGGCAATAGGCCCATAAAGCATCATAAGCGATGCTGTGCTTTGAGGGTTCAAGCAATGCAAATGAAACTTTTAATGTGTTTAAGAGAGTAACAAGCATCTTTTATGGAGATTTGTGTCTGTTCTTGTGCATTCAGTGCTGCTTTATGACAAATGCCACCACGTTGGTGACGTGGCACACGGTGCCCGGTTCCCTGAGAGCATTCACGAGATGGCTTGGTGTGGAGAGTAGCCACACAAAGCTGTACACTGTTGGCCCTTCAGTGTAAATCTCCTCATTTACCCCCACATTGAAATGAATGAGGAGATCTGCAGTCCTCTTCATGGCACTGTTTCAGCCAGCCCTTTAGCTGATGCTGGAAAGACACAAAGTCACTGTAAGCATCTGGTCTATCAAGGAGGACCTGTCTTTGAGATGTTTCTGGCACCGTTGACTCATGAGATATGGGGATGTCTGGGATATCTGCTGTCAGTACAGGACAGGCACTCTGAACAGTAATTTCTCACTTGCTTTTGGCTGCACAAGCCCAGGAGAGTGCAAATTCAGAGATCTTTAATAAAACACCTCCAGAGGAACCAGAGGCAAAGAGTAATTATGCGGTGGACCCATTAGTCCTATGCGATAGCTGCTTGGTCACTTGGATATTTAAGAGTGATTTATGAGCATTAATGAATCTGAGCCTCAATTACGTCCTCAAGGACAGGGCAGTATTATTACTCCAACTCCCTTCCTGCCCTATAGGATTTGCTGATGGGGTAAAGGTATTGCAGTACTAAGGGGGCTGATGAGTTCTCGTCCGGTGCTTTTACCACTGGGATGTATTTCTTTCTCCCTTCCCTCCCTCTATCCCAAATGCCTGAAAATGTCGCTTCTTTTCTGAGTATCTTTTGAAATATTGATGTAGGGTATCTGGAAAAACAAAGTTTTTGATTTGAAGTAATAGCTGCTGAGAATTCATTGTATATACGGCTTATTTCTTTTTCCAACCCTTCTTTTCTGCATCAGATCTCCAAATTTACAATCTTTCAGCTATTATATGACTCCGTTATGACTCCCTCCAATGATTAATGTGGGGTTAATAACTTTGTCCAGCAAATGTTGGTGCAAAGGAGTGACTGCTGCTGACTGCTCCCCTATTAATGCTACATTTCAAGTGGTTTGGAAAGCAAATTATTATTTGCTTCACCTACTCAGAAACAGCTTTTCCACGAAAAGACAGAGTAAGACTGTATTTTTAGGAACAATCTGTTTTCTGTCTGTAATTAATTTGTTCCGGATTGTTTGGCTACTTTGGTCGGTGTATCACAAACTAGACCATTATGCTCAAAGCTACTTTTGGGACATCCCGTAATAGCTCCGTTTGAAAGCATTAAGAGCAACCCCTGTAAATCACTGCGGGTTTCAGTAACTATCTCTCTCTGCCTAAACCATGCCAGGTTTCTGTAACGAGCTGATGAGCTATCGCTGGGTAAAAAAATGTATCCTTGATTCACACCTCTCTGGTGTAAATCCTGTTCCAATTTTAAAAGCACCTTGTTATAACAGTGTTGGACAGAGGAATTCTTGAGGCTAAGTGACATTTACAGCCTATGATACTAGTGTATCTGCACTGTGTATCCATCAACATTTGGCATTTAAGAAAATCCGCTCATCCTTGCATCGCCTGTTAAACACTCACTCTATTAACAAAAAAAAAAAAACAAACAAAAAACAACAGAAAAAGGAAAAAAAAATCCATGAAGAAAAATCATCCTCTTTGCATTTCAGTTTTTAATGGGCAAAAAAGGGGGTCAGTTTGACCTCAATGGTGTGAAATCAGCCCCAGATGACCTCAGGCGACTGGACACCTGGAAGCAAAAGGTAGAATAAATTGACATTTCCCCACCCCCCTTTTGTCCACAAGTTAATGCTGGAGTATCTCGCACTCCTTAGCGTGCACAGCTGTATTATCCCGGGGCAGTTCTTGGCTCGGTGTGAATTTACACATCTGTGAGATCGCTTGGAGATCCATAGGCAAAATGCAGCGCTCGGGAACATTGTGTGGATTTGGGATGTTTCCTGTAGGAGCTGGGAAGCGCAGAAGAACGAAAGGATCTCGGCTCCTCGCCACCCATAGCTCTCTGTGCTGCAAGGAATGGGACAAAAGCACTTCTGTCCGCAGGTGATTTTAGGCTCAGCTTCAAAACTTCATTCTTAAGTTAAAACCACATTTTTTTTCACTCAAAACTACATTCTTAATTTAAAACCGCTTGTGCGCTCCCTCTGGTTTATTCCAAATAGCGGTCCCCAAGGGGTGTTTGAATTAACGTTAAGGACTACAGGTTTGTCTGGCTTGGTTTTTAGGGAACGTAAGCTGAGCATCAGACTATGATTATTGAAAGCTAATCCAGGGCTTTGGCCAAGGATCAAGTTCCTTATTTTTTCCTCCCACTTCCTATATTTCTCCAGCCATCTCTGTCTTTTCTTCCTGGGCTATCCAGCTGTAGTTGTCCAGCTCTCTGGTTTTCTATATCCTCAAACCCAAGGGCATTTCCCATGTCTTCTCAAGGTGCTCTGCTTCATGTGTGATTCTGGTTTCCTCTCCAGAGTTCTTCGTACTCTCCTGATGCTGCGTCATGGCCTGAGCCAGAGCCCCAGAACCACACGATTCCTCTGTGGCCAGCTTCCCAGGCGGCCTCTGGGATATTTTCATTTATTCACTACACAGTGGTTTTACACCAGTCTGCCCTCTAACTTGCATCTGAGATCGCTGCCGTGTATTTCAATGCATACTGCATTTTGGGATGCAGTTTGTGCTCTACATCATAAATTAAGGTTGTACTGTTCATACGGCAAACCATTTCTTAGTCCATAACCCTGAGATAAGCGTAACAAACACCATTTTTCTTTAGTTTTTGTAGAGCAAGAGCGACCATAGTAGAGCATTTTCTTGATTTCGGAGCTGTGTTGCAGTGTTCGGAGCCATCTCGTGCGTGTTGGTGTAGCGAGATGCAAGGCAGACGCGCTCGCTTTGAGTGGTTTTGGGGAAGGATGTGCGGTGGCGTAGCTCGCAGTGGAGCTGGCACGGCTTCCAGGCCTGGGGTTAAGTTGCTCAGTTTGGTTCAATTGGTAATTAATAAAAGCAATGGCCAATTTGACTTTCTACCATGTGTCTGTCTGTGTGGAACCTGGCACACGCAAACCCTCTTTCTACCGGGCAAGATGGTCAGTGTATTTTTTGACGTGCGCATTATTACGGCAACTTGGAAGCATCTGAAGGTTCAGTGAAGGAGAAGCAGCCTTCTGGCCCTTGACATAGGTTTAAAACAGTAGTTAAAGGCTACGTTCAAAAGGCTTAAGTGCTGGTGTAGGCGCCTCTCCTACAACTCCCAGATTTTCAGTAGAGGGGTCCATTAGAGTTTCAAGACAGCATCACGTCAGGTAGGTTGTCTCATAAACCCAAAAGGGGCCACCAACATTTTTGGTGCAAGGCTTCTCCCTCCAAAGAGGAACATCTGCTCCTTAGCATGCTGCTCGTTTCCATGGCAGGACTCCAGTTGCTCGTCCAACGCAGGGCTCGGCAATAGAAGCGCTGGTGTCTGAGCTCTGGAAGAGACCGAGCGGTTCGCGCGCGCTTTTGTGCGCCATGAGTTATTTCTGCTGCGTGCTTATTCCTAATAATGGGCATTCATTATTATGAGAGCGCTTTTTTTTTTTTTGCTCAGGAATCATCACAGTACCCGCTGTAAATGCATCTCGACAGTAGTTTGCGTTTGTATATTATGGACTCATAATGCGTATTTATTTGTGTGTATAAAACTGTAATACCGAATGCATAGTAAAAAAAAAAAGAAAGAAAAGGTCCTTAGGAAATTGCATGAACAGTAGTTCCATTTAAAATATCATATCTTGGCCAATTTTGTTATGTCCAAATATCCTAGTCACATTGCAGACTAACAGCCTGCCAAATTTCACTTAAAAGCACAGCCAATTTTTAAGTTACAGAAGCACAAAGAGCAGTGGAATGTTCTTTTTTAGGACTCCTCTAACTTAAACAAAAATTATAAGGTTTTTATTGTTTTACTGAAATCCAAGGGAGAAAAAATATTTGCTGCAACTCAGCCTGGATCGCACTGCAAAATCCAGCATTTGGCTGTCTACACGACCAGAGTACGCTACTTAAAACAAGTCGATTTGCTTGTTAGAAGTTCAGAGCCCATGTAAAAGTGTATCTATTAATAAATACGAGTCAGTTAGAGGAAATTTTATTAATGGAATTTAGTTTTATTTTTTATTTATTTATCCCCCCCCTACCAAAGCAGGGTAGCTCTCCCATTGAGCTGTTAACTGGAGGCATTTTTCCCACTGGCTGCTGTTCTGAATTGGGGTTTTTAGAGATGCTTTATCTTGCTCTTTTCAGATCGTAACAGGATATGCAGTCTCCCTCACTGTGCAATAAAGAGAAAGTTTATAATAATCTAAAGTAAGAAATACTGACTGATTTTTGCTCCTATCAGTGGCGGTCAGGAACTACTATTAAAGTGTCTTGAAGGAAAGGAAATCATATTCAAATTGTGGACATAACCCCAAATGTTTGCATGAAAAAAGTCTTTTTTTTAAAATTTTAACTAAGGTTTCCTTGTCAGGGAAAAAAAAAAAAGGGATCTGCTTTTAAGATTTCTCATCTACATACTTAAAATCATTTTCTACTGGCATCAAAGGAACAAACGCATGGATTCATTAGAATAATTACAGTAAAAAAAGAGAAAAATGGAGTCAGCGCGTTAAAAATCTCCATTTTGGCTCTGTAGAAGTGCCTGCCGTGCGGGGGGAAAACAGTTAATTAGGACAGCGAAGGGCAGCACCGCGGAAACGCGCTGCGTGACAAAGGTGGCAGAACTTGTCCAAGGTTCACATTGAATAAGTTATAAGGTGGCTTAAAAATAAATAAATAAAGAAAAAGATATATGTTAAAAATGAAGAAAAATATATATATACATGTATATGAAAGCTCCACTAGCAATCTCTCACGGCTGGTTTTGAATACTTCCAAGAGGTTACGGTTGTAAAATAGTATTTATTTCTGCCTCTCCCCGCTCCGCGCCGCCTCCAGCCCCGCGCCGGGGCTGCCTGGGCTTTATTCCCAGCACAGCTCTTAGCCCGCGTGGCCAATCGGGGCGGCAGCGCCGGCCCAGGACCGCGCTCGGTGCTGAGCTCCAAATGCGATTCCAGCCCTGACAGGGGGATTATAGGAAACAGATGACTTACGCTTCTAATTTGTGGCCTTAAATTGCAAACAGAATTTCAGGAGTCGAGCGGAGTAATAAATGGCAATAGAGAAAGCCACACACAGCCAAATCAGTATGTGGTGGTTGTAGGTTAAACTAAATAGGAAGAGACAGGGTATGATGGTTTAGTGTATTACAGAGAAGAAAGTCTTAAATTACTAGTGCTGAGAGGTATTGCACTACGGCAGACAGTATTGCATTGTGTAGTCTGCAGATATCACAAGCAGAACAATAAAAAAAAGCAGGTTTAGCATAAAACCTGTTGCTGGACAAATCTTTTTTTTACCCCCCCCATCCTCTAGAAATGGAAGCTGTGTTTTATGTTTGTTTTGACCTTAACTATATGCTTGCCCCTTAACATCTGTTTTCTACTGTTGCAGTTTTTCACACCAAATTAACTGTCATGGCTTCAGATAAAATAAGTTAAAAATACTTCCAAATAATTTTTTTGTTGACTTTCAGGACTAGAAAAGTGTCCTGTTCTTCTTCCTGTCCTGGATTGCAGGCTTATCTCTTACAGGCATACAATATACACCAATAAATACTTTCAAATGATTAAAAATTAAAATGGCAGATTTAAAACTTTTTTTCCCCCTCTTTT
>NW_010191666.1:148862-152611 GCF_000695765.1 Mesitornis unicolor | reverse complement strand
TGCGGCGTGTGGGGGAGCCACTGCTTTTTTGTGTGATGGCATCAGAGTACGTTTGGAGGAGGTTTTGGAGCTTTCACGCTGGATCTGCTGACTTCTTTTGTTATCATTTGGAGCTTCTGGTTCTGAAAAGCTTCGGCGTGTTTATTTAATGATGATTTGTATCCAAAGCCTGCTCCCCGGTGTTAATTGGTGCATGCTCCTCGTAAGCCTTAAATTATAAAGATATATTCTCAGAACCCAGAACGGTCTCAGATCCGCTATGCTGATGATGAGTGTGGGGTTTGCTTTTTTTTTTTAACATCTCTGAACAAGAGGGAAGGAGAGATGAGGAATACGCTTAAAGGTCTGAGGGAATAGCGGGTACCACAAAGGCATATGTCAACTGTTGGTATTTCTTAAGCCTCTTAATTTGAAGATGTATTTTTAAAAAATGGAGCGAGTCTCTCTTTTTTTTTTAACAATATGTGATCTCTGGAGTCTCTGGGAGCCGTTAGAAAAACATTCCCATTACACACCGAGTAACGCCGCGGTATTATCCTACCGCCCAGCTAATACTGCCCTAAAATGACAACTGGCCAGACCTCCAAATAGCATTAACCTAAAGATTTAAAACAAGAGTGGAAAAATAAACCTCTGGCTCCCCGGTACTTTGCATTGCTGTGCCATATAGGGCATTAATCTGCGCAACCTGTAGGCTCCATCCTTGTGATTTCCCAGCCAGAGAAACCCTTTCATATTTTGGGACATTGCAGCAGGGTCCAACGTCGACGTTTCGTTCCAGGCAGCGGAGCCTGCCTGCATTTGAATGAACATAACTGTTATTATTGCAAAATGATTATTGTTTTAAGCGGGTCTTTTGATTATCATTGAAAATGACTGGCTAAATACATTTTGATTAATCACTTGCAAAAATTATGCTTGTTAGAGCTGTTTTATATTCTCTGTCGCTGTGTTCTCACTGTAGGTTATAGCCATTTCTTTACAGCTGAAGGTTTTTTTCCCTTTAAGTCACCTGGTGAGAAAGAAAAACAAATCTTAGTTGAAAGCTTTTGTCTGTGAGACAGACTCCTCTTTTCATCCCTATGTCCTTTAAAAAAATGCTCAATTATTGTCTGTGCCATAGAGGGAAGAATGGGGCCTACATAGGACCTGAACCTTTTCAGACAGGAGATGGCTTTTGTTTTTGCACCCCATCAACACTGCTCACCTAATTAAATCTGATATCTCTGGCTGAAGCAAAATGATTTGTTAATAGTTCTTTGGGAATTTCCTTAATGAGTTTAGATGTCTTTTGTATGGTACATGTGGGGGTATTTTGCGAACAGAGCCGAAAAAGGAAAAAAAAATATAAATGGGGCAAAGAGGGAGGAGAGGACCAAACGGAGCAGCAAGGTGGGTCCTGGTGGGCTGCAGCCAGTCATTAGCTGGGGACACGCGGCAGAGATGCTCGGGGAGAGCCCTCCCCATCCCACGCAGCCGGGGACATCTGTCAGGGCCTCAGATATTACACCTTGATCAGGCCGAGACAGTGACACCATTTTCTTTAACAAACACCAGCAGCTTTTCTTTCTCCTTTATTTTAACATTTCTCAGGGGTTGGATTCCCTTTCTTCTCCTGCTCTGCTGAGAGTAAAAGGAGCTTGTTAACTTGCTTAGATATTTTGACTGCTGATGCACTTTGGCCACTTGCCTGTGGTAACAGTGTCAAAGCATTACTTGGGATAATTGCTATATTTGCAGTCTGAAGAGTGCTCTGACTTAGTGTTCAAGCTGCTGAATAAAAAAGAAATTGTCATTTTGGAAGAAATCTGCGAATTACCCTCCCAGTTAAAAAAGCGCACAATTTTCAAAATGCCTTTCCCCCTTGTATTCGAGCGTAATGTCATGCAGATAATTAACATGTTAATAAATCGCTTAAAATATGAGATAGCAGCTTAAAAGGCTTTGGTTTCAGTAGGGTTTTGTTTTGTTTTTATTTTTAGCTTTGGGGATTAACCACTATGGGGCTCTATTTCTTCATTCTGTGCATACCCTAAAGTACCCACCGGTCCATAAAAACACCGTGCGCTCCTCGCTTGGGGTTTTCAAAGGATGCAGGATCAAGCCCGTACGTTTCGTCAAGTTTACTAGTCTTCCTAGTTTCACACTTTGAACTAGTACTGTACAACGTCAGCGTTCTGGTAATTATGAAATAACTGGGATATTAAAAATATTAGTTACGTTGTCAGTTGTGTCTCAAGTCATACTGCGTATGGATAGCCTGTGACAATTTTTTGATAGCCTTTCATTTAGTAAAGATGTGAATAATTCATACATGCTCTTATGACATCCATTTTCTGAGTGGAAATTGAGACTATACTAGAATTTAATTGTATGAATATGCTATGAGAAATGGCATCTTTAAACTATATTTGTTATGCGTTGCACCTTTCTGATATGTTTGTAACGTCCCGTTTGTTGCGCCATCTTTTCCTTTGAAAGATTAGGAACCGTAAGCAAGCTTTGGTGTAGGAAAAAGTCCAGATTTCTTGCAAACTCACTCAATGCCCTGAAGCATCCTCTGATCTTCACCTTTAGCAGGGTCACCCAACAGGATCATGTCTGGTAGCAGCAAGGGGTTGGAGTCCAATGCCCCTGGTCTGTAGGGTCAAGCCAAGACTGCCATCGGCAGCTCAAGGCGAGCAGAGGAAGAGATGCTCTGAGTGAATGTTGCTTCTTGTGTCCCCTTTTTTCAAGTTTCCCCAAAAGCTCTGAGATATGAAATAATCAAAAAGATATTTTCTGATAATCTGTGCTGTGCTTCAAGTCCTACTCTTCTGGGCTCACACTTTCAAAATGGCACTGGATCTACTGTATCACAGCACCTAGGCCATGTGGAGTAGGATAAATCTGGCTGGAAATCCACCATTTAATATGATCTAGAGGACATCCAGTAGGAGAAACTGAATGATGAAAGTCTTAAATGCACCTTCCCAATGCCCTTCTTCACACCCAAGCTAATCAGCCAAGCAATTACCAGCATTAGCAGCCCCGCCGCTGTTCCTCCCTTACCTGCGCTAGGGTTCAATCCTGTTGCATCTGTCTCCTGTCATTTTATGGCACGCTGGTAAAACAGCTATTGATTTAATCAAAATTACGTGAGTTGGAAGCCAGGACAGTGCTTGGCCCCAGGAAATCTTGCGAGGAGGCACCTAGTAAAATTACTCATCCTGCATTTTTCTGTTGCTCGTAGGCTTCAACGCTCGCCCGCTCTAATGCAAAGTGAAGCATACTTTGTTCTACTGCCTCCAGATACCTTCTGTGGCTGCCTGATGCACTCTGATGTGCATTTTACCTGGCATTTTGGGAGTACTTATTTAACGTAGGCATGATTACCTCTCTTGCGGTGTTAATTCTGAAAAGTGCTGAGCTCTTCCAAAAAGCACTGATTGCTCTGCTGACAGACAAGGTGGTAAAAAGGGAACGTAACCAGGGTGGTGTGGTGGGTCCCAGCTGATGTCACCTCAGGCTATTGGCGGGGAGGGTTTAATGTGCATGACAAATGTGCTGCTAACAAAATTGTTCAGGAGCCAGATTTTACACTAGGTTATGTGGATTTAAATTTGCAACAGTTCCAGAAGCTTCATTTGTTACTGGGAGTTGCAAAGCGCTGTTAGGTCAGAATCTGGCTTCTGCTCAGTGAGGGAAACCCTGTCCCTTTTGACTCTTCCTTTATTTAACTTTTCCTTTATATTTACCTTTAAGTTTTC
>NW_010191666.1:89321-148831 GCF_000695765.1 Mesitornis unicolor | reverse complement strand
CTTGTTGCCGATTGGCTGTCCTGTGGAATTTCGCACTACTTTCGAATTTAAAAAAAAAAATACAAACCAAGACCAGGCCTCCAAAACCCACTTAAAAAACCCCAAAAATCTAAAAGAAGAAGAAAAAAAAGAAATTCCAGAAGTTAAATAGTACGAAAGAAAAGCTCCTTTCTGATAGGGTACGATCATCAGGGCTAGATACCCCTTGCCATATTATACGTATTTGAAAGATGAGAGCTATTGTTTTGAAGCTTTCCTGTGTTATTGCCCTGCTTGTCTGAGTAAGAAGCGTGTATCTCTGGTGGATGGAGGTTAGCTCAAGTAAGTCATGCATAGATGGAATTTATTAAGTTTGCATGGTAGTGACAGCTGTGAGTGGGAACAGTAACTCTGAACGTGCCAAGGGCTGAGAAAGGGAAGGAATTTTCATATGTGTCTTAAAGGAAAACGGCGGGGTAATTGTGAAGGCTTTTCTAATCGCTCCGTCTCATTACTGAGGGGGAAAGTCACCCAAATGATTTTTAAAGTGTAATAGTCTGGCAGGGGGCTGGCTTGGGACAAATACACCAGGCAGATGAGGACAGGGAAGAGTCGGGTTCTGTTAAGAACCGCCACAAATCAGACAATTTAATACAAATCCATTCAAACAGAGTTATAAATATACATCAGTGCAACGTAGCAACTGGTTAAGTTATCTGTTAAACTGACTGCAAATGTTTTTTAAATATAGAATTCACCCTCAGTTCACTTCCTAGCCATCTGATCTTCAGGAGCTTCTTGTGGAAACACACTTATTTTTTCCTTCTGTTTATTTTCTTGCTTTCCTGCATTGCCTCCTGAGATGAAATTCACCTTCGCTGCTGGATCATTAAACTGGCAGCTGTCACTTAGAGGGAGACAAATTCCAGTTGCTGGGGCTGATCCTGGCAGCGCTGCGCGCGAGAGTGACACGCGGCTCGGTGGGACTGCCGGGAGAAAGGTCAGCACAGCCTGGTGGGCTCCCCGAGTGTCAGCCCAGTCAGGGACAGAGGTAGAAACACCAAGAAAGGGAGGAATAATTATTAATGGCCCACCTGATACTAAGTCACCTTGGGTCCTCATGGTTTTGCTCTGGTTGTGGTGGATCAGGCCGAGCAACAGAACTCATCTGGGGTAGGGATGCTCCAAGCCAAAATAGTGAGAGGAGATGTCTCCTGCCTCCGAGTGAGTGGTTATGGACCAGAATTTGCTAACGTGGGTTTTTAACATCTAACACCCAAAACCCATCTTTGTTGATTGTGGAGGTACCAAAATGAGAGGTGACCACTCTGCACCTCCTCTGCCCTTGCCTTTGGTGCCCTTCCTGCTCTTGCCTTACCCTCGCTGTGCCCTCCCTCCCATCTCTGTACATTTTATATATCAAACACAGCGCAGGATGGGCCCTCTCAAGACATTTCATTTGATATAGGTGTAACACTGACCGCCAGAATACTGTATCTTCTCCTGTTTTTTTTAATACAGCTGCTTTTTCTTTTTGTTTAACACTATATATATTTTTAACATAGCCCCCACCTTCATAACCCTCATTGCCATCCAGATTATTATTTTTCAGGCAGATTAAAATTAATTCTCATTTTAGAGAGCTCTTTAGGTGACATCTTTTAATTTTCACCTTTTCCAGGGCTTTTGTTGCAGCCTAAGAACCAGCTTACAGTAGGTTAAACCTATGTTCTTAATGAAGCACTTCTTGCTCTCTGTTTTTTACTTGTTAGACCACATAGGATATGTTCTGTTGATGTGTGGGGAGTTATGATTAGATGAGAATTTACCTCTGAGGAAGCTCAGATTATCACACATAAAGCATCAGAAATAGAAAAATGATGTGCACAACCATGAAAAAAACAATGGATCTTATCTTTAGGTTTTTTTCCTAATCACCCTCCAGCATCACTACAGCAGTTAAGTTGCCTCAGGGCTCGCTAGGATTTATAGTTTATTATAACATTGATAAGAGCAGCTGAGCGAACAGTGAACTGGATGTTCGGTAAATATTAGTTTGAATTCATGGCAGAATTTTGACTCAAAGTGTTCACAATTCTCCTGCATTTACACAGTTCACTGCAAAATCGCGCTGTGTCGACTGGTTTGACAAATTGTGTGTATGTACGTGTGTGTGTGTGTGCTTTTTTCCTGAACTAACCCGTGTAGTTCAAACAGCTCTTGTTGTGGCTGAAAACACAGTTTGAAGTTGACGTTCTGTCTGTCACATGAATTACATATTTCAGTTCGTAAGTTATGCAAATGGTGAATTTTCTGTTCAGCTTTTTGAGTGCTGACTTGGAGTTTTGAATAACACCCAGGCTAATAGTTTGACGGTGAAATTAGGAAATAATTGGGAATAGAAAATCATTGCTTTTGTGATCTGACGGTGAATCATTTAGAAAAATCTGTTCCCCGTGAATTGTTTCCTTGCCTTATATTTTGACACTTGATGCCGCATCATTAAGGGATTACCCCGAGGAGCTTTCCCTTGATTTGCAGGGGAGTAAAATCAACCCCCCAACGAGAAGTCTGGCGCTGATGGGAATACCAGTACTACCTTAATGCTACCTAATGGATGTCACCTCCGTGGATTTATGAATCCCATTGCATCTAAATAATGGAGGAGAAGTGATGCAATACCCTTCACCCCTTGTTCTCTCTGGCTTGCAAGTGCTGGAGTCTGAGAAGATTCTCATAATCCAAATTCACTGTTCAATGGGAATTTTAGTATTCATGTTTTTCCTAGTCAAGGTCAAAGTTAATAAAGCCTGGGTTAGACTGTTTTAAAAAAAGGAGATGAAATGACACAAAAAATCAAACCAAAGTTTTAATTCCACATTGGTTTTATTAAGCAACAAATGGAAACCTATTATAAATCCCATTACGAAACACGTGGCTACAATAGGTTGTAAGAATATCGAGTTATGTGAATCTTCTGGCACAAGATTGTGCCAGGCCTGATGTACATCATGAGGCCATGCATGGACACAACCCACATGCCCAACCTGCCAGAATGGTCCCTGCTCCCCAAGGCCCGTCTGTACCAAGCAGTGCCACATCTGGGCCTCACAGCTGCATGGCAAAGAAACCTCTGTTGCCTTCCTGAGAGCTGTTTGTAAGCTCATTAGAATAAATAAATACATACATGTAGAAAAAGAAGAGCCCTAACTCCCAGCTGATCACATCTTGTGGGATAACTTAGAAAAAAAGCATCTATTCTACCCATTTCAGCAGAGGGAAGGATTTTCGTTCAGGATTTCCCAGTCTAAGAAAGTCTGTAGATGCTGTAAACCAAAGAAGGAAGAAGTGGAAACCCCCCAGTTGGTGCTTCTCTAAGTTAAATCACTTATCCGTGTTTTACCAGCCTTTATCGGAGTTTGTACACTTGCTCCAATTAAATTATTTTTTCTTCAGGGGAGCTGGCGAGGCACTTACATAAATTCTCCTAATTTCTGAGTAATGCAGTCCTGACAATCACTTCAGACAGGGTAGCTGATACCGCTGTCAGGGAAGACTCTTTTTCAAAAGAATGTTTTTACAGAATCTCACTGTGACACTTTGCTTAGATGGATGTCTTTAGCAGAATTTGATTAATGTAATGTAATAAAAGAGATGCACACTAAAGTGTCTGTACATGTCTTGTTAAGTATGTTTGATTCATTATATGTAGTTCTCCTCACTTCTTTTCTCTTTCCTCAGTTCATTTTTTATCATTTCAATAATATATCTATAAATATGAAAAAGTTGGCACTTTCTTTGACATATATGGCTATTAATTCATAACTCTAAAAAATTGTATCTTTCAACTTGTCACTTTAAAGCTTGTACAGTTTATTACAGTAAGTAACCTGTGTTGGAAATTAGATTTTGAACTTTAGCAAGGAGATAAATAAGCTTGTGGACATAGAAGTTATGGAGAAGATACCTAGATATAGTGCTAGAATAAAATTGCATGAAAAGATCACTCACTTGCAGATGATAATTTCAGAGCTCCCTCAGGATCACATTAAGATTGGGTATTGGAAATGGACTTCAGCGTGAATTCCAATAACTTTAATTCCTAGAAATGGCATTATTCCCGTTAATTCTTTTTCTTGGGTGGGTGTGTTTCTCTCATTCTGTAGGCCAATAAAATATATTAGCAGCTCGCAATTTTACTAAAGATATGAAATGTATTTTAGAAAGACTCCTGAAAATTCATCTAGGCCATGTTTTATATTTTCTTTTGCGGCATCAATCAACCTGAGGTAGATAAAAACCTGGAAATTTTTAATATCTTTGTTACATAGTGTATGGCAACATTTAAAGTGAACCAGATTAGTTATTTCCTAATTGGCCATGGGGAAGCAAGAATCATCCTTAACTTTTTTCCTTTGCTTTGCTTTGCTAACAAAATAGCCACTCTGCTTGTTTTCTAGCTCATTTTTAGTCTTTATGACTTTTTCAGAGCATGTCTGACAGATTCAGTCCAATCTTTGACTGCATTGGGTTTGGGACTGCAGGGATTGTTTGCACTGAGGTTCCTGTCACCAGGATGTCTTCCTTGTGTGGTTCTTCTCAGGCCTCATCTGGACTCAGGAAACCTCTTAAAGTCAGTTAAGCAAAGCAGGAGCTCCTGAGCTGGAAGCACCCAGTGATATATCCCAGCAAGACAACATCAACCCTTATGGTGTGACCACATGGAGGGTCTACAGGGGCAAAACTTGGATGAACAAGCCATGGGGAAGGGAAGAAAGTTGGAAGAAGAATGGAAGAAGGATGGAAGAAGGAAGAAGGATGCAACTGCTCTGCAAAAATATCTCCTCCTGCCAGCAGCATTATTTCATTTGGCTATGGCAGGGCATGGTGCACTGATGGTTTGAACTCGGCAGGCAGAGCACACGAGAAGCTCACACTGCCAACACCCAGAGTGCAGCCCACATGAAACGCAGGGTGGATGGAAGTGTGCAGCCTGGGGCCTGGTGAGGGATAGGAGGTGGGTTTGTTGGCAGCAGCAAATACAGAAGTCAGGGCAGCCCGGGAGTGATGGGAAACCACACAGTGTAACTGCTGTGCAGGTTTACAAATCATGAGGGACCAGAGGATTACGCAGCCAGCAAGGCAAACGTGGTGGGTAAATATGTGTGAAATCAAAGCTCCCGAGTGAGGACAGATGGACCAGCCACAGGAAGAGGGACGCGAAGAAGGTGGAGATGCAACAGAAGATGTGTTGTTTGGTATGCAGTGTAGGCATGTTTTGCAGTTACATTTTCTGCAAAGCAGGGGTTTTAATGCTAATATTCTGCCCTGGTTACTGTTAGACAAGGGCATGTGGTGTTGATAACATGTAGCTTCGAAGTGCAGTTGTGTTAATCAAGTGTGCGTAGTTAACAGGACCAAAAAGGAGGCAGGGGGATTCACTTTTGAGAAGTCTTTGAGCTTCAGTGTTTTCCAAAGCTTTGAGGAAGCACATGAGGTGCCCTGGAAGCCGCAGCAAGTAGCCATGGGCTTGTAGGGACCCCTGCAGAGGGAACTGGGTGTTCTCAAAACAAAGGTATGGTCCTGGGGTGGACACTGCACCAGTTGCCCATACACCAGCAGAAATAACATATGTGATGTGAGGAAAAGATGACAGCATTAGGTACAACCCTGCAGGAAAATGCTGGTCAGTAAACTGAGAGGCGCACCATGACCAAGAGCTGGGACAGCTACTCCAAAGCTGGTCCTCCACGATGCAGTCACATCTTGGATGCTGAAGTTCCTGTCTCCTGTGCAGGCAAAGGGGTTCTGCCAGATGTACACAGGGAGGAGGAGATCTCTGCTTGCTCATAACTTTTGTATTTACAACAGTCGTTAACCAGCCAGGTAAATAAAGCCCTGCGGGATTTTCACCTTGAACAAACCGTATCTCAGGGGAGACAAACCAGCTGTATTGATTCCTGCCAGCACACTTGTCTTTGGGGAATATTTGTTTTCTAAAACCAGATTGCCAGATCTCTACAGCAGAAGGAAAAGGGAGAAAAAACAGGTTTTGAGTGAAAATGAACAAAACTTCTAGGAGTGAAGAGCTCCTATCAGTGATAATCTGCAATGTCTGAGCATAAGCCACTGTAAGCAAAAGACTTGTTCCCCTCAGTGTGAACACAGCTCTCCTCTAAGCTAACTTTTCAGGGAATGACCTGAAACTGTCCTGGTGTCCCTGGGGTGTTTTCACCAGGGAAATTAATCTTGCCCTTTGGGTGCCACAGCTCCCCACTACTCCTTCCTTTGCTTGGATTTCAGTTCATAACACCAATACTCCTGTCCTGCACAGATGTACTATCTTCTGATGCCAGCAGGCAACTTACAGCCTGTTTCATGCCTAGAGTTGCTGTGATTCACTACACCTCTGTGGTGGGTGCTTTGTCCATGCTGGGGTGAGGAGGGACCATAGGCAAAGGGTTTGCTACAGGAGAAAGTCAACATTGCATATTGCCTTCTCCTTACAATTGTGGTAATTATTTGGATCCAAATACCCAACATCCAGAAAAATGACATTGCACCTCAACATAGAAAGATTTTTCCAATCCATGTTGCAGTTTTATAACAGCAGGTATGTAAATGTAGCAGCACATTTGAGGTCCTGAGGCTGCTCAGGAGGTGCGTCACCCAACAGCTGCTCTTGTCATCTTGAATCCTCTACTTAAAAGTGGTTGAGACCCAGAGGAACATCCTCTGCTGTGGATACTGAGAGATCCTCTCATTACAACAATTTGGAGAGGAAATAACCAGTTTTTACTGCAAATCAGCTGAAGGACTAGAAGATAGTTCTTTCTATGTATTTTTACCTACAAGCAAAGCTATATGTGACAACCATGAAAGGCAGAGATAGGTGATCAGGATGCCTGCTCACCCTAGGAGGAGGACTATAACTGGTCTCAGTAGAAGTCTACATGTAAGATTCACAGACCTCACTTGCCAATTTAGGTGGCCTGGGTTGGCCTGGCCTGGCCTAGACTGGCTTAGCTTGGTCTGGCCTGGCCTGTGGACTTTCATGAGCCTCCTTCATGTGCCCCCAGGTGTATGTGGTAGAGGACAGCTTTGACACAAAGCTCAGGGTTGCTGAGGCTTCCTGGCCAAGGGTGCTGTGGCACAGGTGGAGCTGTGGGCTGCCCCAGCACAGGTGCCTGCACTTGGGCCTGATTGCAGGGAGGTGACTTGCAGAGGAGGGCGGCTGTCTTGTTTACTTGCATCAGGGAAGGAAAGAGAGAAGGCAAGAAAGCTTCTGATTTTAAGGTAAGACCAGCTACTAGAGGTGGGAAAGCAAATCTGAGGGGATGTTCTGTGATCTTTTTTGTGTTTAAAGCTAAACAATAAAACCTGGATTTCTTTTTTCCTGTTGGAAAAGGCTTGGAGTGGTAGTTCTTGTGAATGTTTGGTGTTTGAGCCCTGGTCTCACTGTTTGCTTTGGTTTCTTAAATAAATCTCTTGAATGTGTTCTTAAATAAAACAAGCAAATAAGGTTGTCTTAAAGGAGTTAGTGCATTTACTTCTGTGATTGTATTAAGCATGTGCTTAATTGCTCTTCTGGTACCAGCCAAGGTACATAGATAGCTGCTATGAGTAGTTTCTGTGAGTTCATATCTTGTATTTCTGTGCATTTGTGAATGAGGACTCTTCTATTTGTGTGATAACTTCTAAGCTTCTAAGATGGGAAATAAATAATTGATGCAAAATTACTGTAGGTGTAGATCCTTTGCATGTAGCTGAAGTTGAAGACATTACAACTGGGTTTCAGTGTTATTTTATAGCAAGAGAAGTGCCTTTTCTTCTTAAAGATGCCTGTTCCCCAAGTAGAGTAACAAGAAGAGTGTAGAAAATATCTCTCTCTGGTTCACTCAAGCCCCGTAAACGCAATGAGTCAGGTATTTTGCCTTTATACGCTGAGCCGTAAGCTAATGGAAATAAGCTAAAAACAGTTAAGCTGGAAAAATAAAACCTCTCTGATCGCTGATCCTGAAAGCGCAGGGAGCTGATCTGATGTCGGAGTGGAAGGGGATGTCCAGCTGTGCCTCCAGGAAAGAGGAGGAAGAACTGGTTTGATGTTCGGTAACACAGGTTACCGAGCACCAGGGTGGTGAACGGTTTGAAAATGAGGAAGGGGTGTTGCAGGGTATAACATTTCTTCTGGAAAGAAGGGTGTGCGTTGTGGTGAGAGCACAAGGAGGTCGGGCAAGAAAACCGTAAACACCTCTGCGACTGGGCTGTTTCCTTCCCTGTTCCCTCTGCAGTGCTGGCTTCCCCCGTTATCCCCAGCGAGAAGAGAAGTGAGAATTAAAACATGGTGTGTTTGGGGGTGTTGGTGTCCCTGCTGCACCTGCGCAAGTGCTGAGCTGCAGGTGTTTGTGGCCACATTTGTGCCCCTGCCAGGGAAGGGTGAAGGGCTGCAGCCCTGAGAGCTGTGCACAGGGTGACTGCACCACGTTTGGGGTGCTGGAGAAACCCCAGATGCTGCGGGGATGCTCTGCAGGTCACGGCTGAATGCAAAGTCTTTTTTTTATTTGTTTGCTTCTCGTAACCCTTAGTTTATTGCTCTGCAATCCCTTTCTTGCCCCCAGAATGCAAATCCATGGTTTATCAAACCATATTTTCTCTACTGTCTTTCTAAGTTTAGTCTTCTCTCTTAATTGCATGCCAAGTTGGGGAAGAAGGGGGTAAGAAATTGGCTAATTGATTAGTAATTTAGTCTCTGGTGATATGCTTATTTAAGAAATCTGCCGGAGTTATATATGTCAAATGATTCACATAAAAACAACATCAAGTGAATCATATATAAAAATGACATAATTGCTATTAAACTTAGAAGCCATATGTGTGGCTGAGGAAATTACTTTATTGGCTTTAGCAACTCTTTTATATTTCTTCCCAAAGCCAGTTATACTCTTGTGAACAGAGAAGGTATGTTTATGTGTAGGAAAATAGCCCCTGTGTGTGTTATTTGGAGATCTGTTAATTCAAGGAAGTAGGTGCGTATTCCAACAGTGCAGGGAAGAAAAGAAAAACCACAAAATTTTGAGTGCTGGGAAGCTGAGAAAGGGGTCTGTCGCTTTTTCTTTTTCTCATCAGCAAGATTAAACGGCAGCTCTTGCAATATGCACCATCTGAGGTTTTATTGCTCTCTGTTATTTTTAGTAGTAGGAGGGAGATTAAATGAAATCCGGGATTATTTCAGACAGTGTTAAACTTTTTATTGCTCATTTCTGCCATCAGGCTCAGGCTGACCCAGTTGGATGGGTCATTAGAGAAGGTGGGCTCTCCTCTGCGAGCACACACACAATTCTTCTACCTATTTATTATCTTATAGGAAAGTTGAATATAGCAACAGCAAAAGTAAATAGAGCTATTAACACAGCTAGTCTTTTATTTGACATTACTCGGTTCTCAGAAGTCTGTTGTGTGCTGAACCTCACATATGCAAACAGTATTTTACGTGTGGCTCGGCATCCGTACAGCCTCTGTGGGATCACGGACTTGTGACTCTTGTCTGGGTGTTTCAGCAGCTTATTTTTATTTCTCTCTTTAAGACTACTTGAAATAAACCTAAGCTGGTTTCATATTTTGCATTTCTTTATCAGGAGAATATTAAAAAGAAGGCCTCTTTTGGAGACTGTATGTACTTCAAATCTTTAAGTTTAAAAAATTAGCTTGATACAGCTGACTTAATGTATGTTACTGATGGTTTCTTCATTCTTACTTCTTTTTGTAGGGTGATGCCTTTTACATTAGTCACAGCCCTAGACATGTTGATATATGCAGTAAGGAAGGCTTTAGGTGGTGGTAGTGATAAATAGCTGTTGTAGCACTCTTCTGCAGTTAATCTTGGGATGAAGGAAACTTTTGGTCTTGCTTTTGCAGGTTTTGGAGGTCCTGCTCGTCTTCAGGGTGGGTTTTGAAGGCTCATGAGCACGTCTGCCAGCTGGTGCTGGTGCAATTTTAGCTGAGGACATGAGCAAGTCCCCCCTAATGAAGAAGAGGGGTCGGTAGGCAGCTCTCCAGCTTTGACCGGGTGTCTGTGTCATCAGTGCTGAGGGATGGAGCATCTATTGTAGCTTGCATGACATGAAGAAAGCCCCCTAGCATTTTCTGTAATTAGCTGCTGATAAATTGACTTCCAGAAACCACACATTAAAGACTAACCTAAACCTTTCCCCTTGGACTTTCAGGCTTATACCAAGTGCGGGCTGGGAGCTCGTTGCTGAGACTGTTATCTAGGAGACGTGGGGTGTTTGGGTAGGACCATCACTGAACCCATCAGGAAACATAAAGGGCTTTTGTTTCAAAAAGTAAATGCAGCTGGTTTGCTTAGTTATTCAAAAAAGGAGAAGAAAAGGGACATCAGGCTAGGTAGGGAGCTGTGAAGCAACCGATATTTCTAAAGAATATCCTGACTTCTTGTAAACTGTCTAAATAGAGACACGTCTGAATGGAGACTTGGTATCAGCGGTCATGAATCTTTTTTTGATTTGGGAGCTCTTACTCATTTTCGTCTGAATTCAGGTTCAGAGCTGAGTCACTCCTTCTGCTCTTCTTCCCCCAGCGACTTTTCCATGCTGCTTCATTTTTCCCAGATAGACGTTACTGGAGCAAGGCGATGCAAACCGCTCCACGAGCAGTGAAAACAGTGTGTGATTTTTTTGGGAAGAGGGGAACACGTTCCGCATATGAATGATTTACGCTTTAGGGAAGACGCTTGGGATAAGGTGTGGGTGAGGCAGAGGCTGTCAGCATTGCTGGATTTACCACTGGCTCTGCTAAAGAGGAAATATCTAACAAATGTGTTGTAATCTTCTCTCCGGTGCTCAGTTTAGCATCGTAAAATGTTGAACAGGGGCTGAAGGCCACCGGTGTCAGGAGCCGTTCTTGCGTGCTTTGTATTTTCACCTTGTTTGGTATTGACGCAGCACGGGATAGCATGAGAGAGATGGAGAGAAAAATGCATTTCAGAAGAGGAAAGGGGCCCCCATATAATGAAGAGTTCAACCGAAATGAGTGGGGGGAAAAAGAAAATTTTTTCTTTGCATGCCAGATTTCTTGCCACTTTCAAGCTAATCCTTTCAGTTCACTTCAATACAGTCACTGAAGTAGCTTAGAAAAAGAGAGAAAAAGATCTTTGATATGCTAGATCAACCAAAGTTTAAAAAATCTCTCTTTGTATATGCCATTTATAATGCAAATCTCAAGTTGGCATTTTAGGCTCACTTACTGCTGTTACTGAAGTACCTTGGAATACAAAGGCTGGAGATGGAGGGAGATCCCAAATGACAGAGAGCCTTTGATAGTTCAATAATAAACTAAAAAAAAGATATATAAATCACATTTTCTCACTCCTTGTAAATACCTTCTGCCTCTGCAGTGTAAGAGACAGGGAAAAGGGGAATATTACTGTACAGGGACTGAAGCTATTGGTCTAAGTCTCCTGGGAATTTGAATTCGGCTTTACCAGTGTGCCTCCAGAAGGGATCTGACCGTGGCTGGTGCATCCTGTGCCTTTCCTCTTACCAGGGAGAAAGCGTCTGTGCTAGCTACGTTTGCATAGCCAGTGAGTAACCGGTTAAGTATTCTTTTGGAAAGAAGCCTAATTTCTAAGAGTCGCCTTCCCAGATATATAACCTGATTTCTTTCCCTTGTGTTCCCAACATTTAAGCACTGATTAAATGTCACCAAAGATAATAGGAGAAATGCTCATGACGGCCGGCCTATTTTAAAATAGCATGGGCATGCTTAAAGCAATAAGTAATTTTGCCTCTGTTACACAGTGTGTTTAATGCATATTTAAATTAATCTGTAGACAACTTTGAGCAAGCCGGATCTGGAAATGAGTTATCTTTCTAATTGGGGATATTTTGGGCTTTGCCCTGCTGAATTTCACACAGCCCCTTCATGCAAGGTGATGATCAAATGGGCTGACTGTGGCCTCCTGTCCCACACGTGCTGCCCAATGGGGATGGGGATGTTGAGATGATCCTGTCCGCTTTCTGATTCCCAGTATTTCGTTATTGTAAGGGCAGTTCGGCAACTCTCTGACCCGCAGTTCATAACCCAACATCAAGCTCTGTTTCCAAACCTTGATTCCTTTTGGTGCTGTGTAATGAGGGCACAGGCAAATATCTTTATCATAAATCATAGCTTGGTTTGCTGGGAAACATCATCTCACCACAGACCTGCAGTGCAAGGAATTGATTTAAGGAACTGGCCAAGCACCTACAATTTCCCCAAATACTTCTGTACTTAGAATTGTGTTTAGAATTGCTTTACAACAATTTTCTGTAGTTTTTCTTTTCCATTCCCTGCTTGGTGAATGTCCATTGAGAAACTGCTATGGCAGAAGAATTGAAACATGGTTCAGGGGAGCAGCAAAAAACCCCACAAAGTGTCAAGTTTCTGTTTTAATTTTATTTATTTATTTTCCCCCACTGTACTGTGGGGTTTTTTATTGTTTGTTTGTTTGTTTTTTTAGTGCAAGCATCACTTAAATCATGACTATACAGCATATGACAGACTGTATTCACTGAAAGTTCTAGTCTTTAATTTGGAGGAGTTTGGAAATGTTTCACTGAATCTGGGGAATGATAGGTGGAAAAAAAAAAGAAATCTGTGTCCTCTAACTAAGCTGTTACTGATTATCGTGGTGCAATGTACAGATTAAGGGCCTCATCTAAAGACCACTGGGGTCAATTGACTGAAGTGGACTTTGAATCGAGTCTTATGAGCGTTCAGCGTATGCAGTAGCGGAGGGTGATGGAGACGAGCACAGCACACTTTCCTCTCCAATAAGCCTGAAATACTCCAACTGAAATTCTAAAGCAGAGCCAGTTTTCTGGCTTGTATTGAAAAACCCTAAAATGATCACATAAGACATATTTTTAATATCTAATGGGAGAAATATTCAACTGGGAGCACATATTATGAGTAGCATCTCAAGAAAGTGACTTTTCAGGTGTACAAAGTGGCATTTCAGAGTTTCGTTCTTTTTGGACAAAAGGGTGTTTCATAAAACTTTGTGTTCTTCTCTGATCTAAGTCCACTGGACTACATGTTTTCCCACACGATGCAGATTCTATTGCCTATTTCAGGCTGCTACGGAAAAAAAACTCGAGGGAAAAATATAAACAACATATGCCCAAGCACGCAAGTCAATGATCTGTGTGTTAAGCCCATTGGCACATACAGGACAATTTTATTGCATGACCTACTGGTTAAAAACATCAAAAATATAAGTCAAGTCATTTGAAGAACTGCTGTTTAGTGAGTTAGAATGAATGAAGTCTTTATTGAGTACATGCTTCCAGATTCATCACTGGTTCTGTTCTAGTCATGCCCTATCCCAGTCTTAACTGCCCCAGGCAGTCTTTCTGAGGCCACTTGACCTGCCAGTCATATTTCAGAAACTACTGATATGGTACTTGCTGATTTAGTTTAGATTCCAAACAGGCTAGCTGCTGGATTACAGACTAATGACCCATCAGATGCTAAAGGCAAAGGCTTAAAGTGCACTAGTGAATTAAGCCTCAACATTGTCTGAAGGGAAGAATTTATTATGTCATTAAGCTTGATTCAATAAGTTTCATTTCTTTAGATGCATTGCATTAAGGAAGAAGTAAGGGCTTAATGTGACCAAGAGACACCACTTTGATTCTATTCAGGTAAAGCGTTGATAGTCAGGTACAGCATCGAGGGATGCCATTTTGTAGAGTTTTAGTTATTTTGATAGAAATGATAGGTTGAGAAAACTCTGCATAGCTGATTAACCAACCATGGACTCCTCAGACTAGGTTCACTTGAATATATGCTTCAGTTGGTAAATACATAGGAAAGTGAGGCTTGCCTGATTTGATGAGACCCTTGGTGAGGTTTCAGGGGCTTTCCACCAAATATCAAGGCCTCAGTGGTGTAAAGATATTAGTAGTAAGTTATAGATGGCACTGGGATTTAATGCAAAACTTAATGCAAGCATATAATGTGATGAGTCAAACGGGGATTGCAGCTTGCCTCTCAGAAGACTATAATAGTGATCTGAAGGAAAAATACTGCATAATGCAAAGATCACTTTAAAACATAAAAAAATAAACATTTGGTGTTTTATCTATCTGCATATGTCTCCTAGTTGTGTTACAGCAACAGAAAAAGTGTTTATAAATAATAACAAAGATACTTCAGTGAAACGTTAGGATTTCTGTCTGTAGCTTTTGTCACTCATCTCTCGCAGTGTCTGATGGAGCTCTCTGTAGAGTTATTCAAGATGGTTTTACGTTGTAGAGGTGGTCACGTTATCAGGAATAAAGTAAAAGAAGCAATCAGTGGTTTTACTGTAATTCTTTTATATCAGCCAAGTAGGATGGTAAAAGTGTATATTCTTGAGTTTCACAACCAATTTAAATGCTGTTAGGTTATATATTTAATAAATGATGTACTTTATTACAAATGTTAAATTGTGCTGGGATGTGAACCATATATGTTTACGTGACAGTAGATCTGGGATTAGGATTTTCTTATTAGAAGATTTTAATCACTTGAATACAATTCATAATCAAAGGGTGCATTTAATATTCTGATCTCAAAATGAAAATTGACCTAATGAGCTCATTGTCTCTTCCATTAACAGAGACTGTTATTTCCCAAAAATGCAATAGCTTTTAAAGAGTTAAAGAAGTGGCTAAAGGTCACTCTGATTTATGTTCATACACAGTTCTGCTATTTTTTTCCCCCCTTCTAACGCACTGGAAAGGCAAAATTCACTGCTGTGCTAAAACGACTTTCCACTGTGATCTGAATGATCAAATCCTACAGATGTGTGTGTGTATATATACACATACATACACACACTTATGAATTGATATTTATCATTAGGCTTCTAATGAAAAACATATATAATTCAACTGACCACTACAAGATCTTAATCTACTGGATGGGCTTCTGAAAAGCTAAAACCTGAAAAATCTTACAGCTCCACCAGAACAACATCTGAAATGATTTTTCACCTTTCCTTCCCATTAGCAGAACGCTCTTCATTAGTAGTACTAATTAGATGGCCCATAAGTTCTTTGACCAGTATGAAGCTCAGCTTTACCTGGTTTATGGTGGAGTTTTTTATTTTTGTGGCATTTCTGTGTGTGTGTCTTGAATGAAATGTTCTGCTAGGTATCAAGAAAAAGGACATACTTTAGAACATACCAGCCCAGGGTACATCAACACAAAGGCTTTCATTACTTAAGTTAGTGTGTCTGGGGCTAGAACAGACACTTCAACAGCTTAATGTTTGCAAGGGACTTGATTTAGTGTTTGTTAAACTAATTTTGGAGTATAGGAAGCTGCTGTGTAGTGGAGTTGTGTTTGAGTCATCTCTCCCTCCATCCTTCCTGGTGGTATTCTTGTCAAAGGCCCAAACTGAGGTCACTTGCAGTGCTCTGCGTGGATGTCCTCAGGCTTGTTTAAATATGAAAGGGTGTATATTTACCTTCAGGCATCTTCTGTGCCATGCTATACTGGTTGCATGTGTATGTTTACCCCCATCTTGTGCAGCAAGACCTCTTTCTTAGAATGCTTTTTGCATTCTGCTAAGTATGGGAGGAAACATCTTGCTGGAGTTTGAATCACAGAGATAGTTCAGATTTATGGTGCCTCTCAGATAACCAAACATGTGCCTCTTTGTAAATGGCCAAGGAGTAGCCCCTCCCAGGAAAGAGGGGTGACGCTGGCTGGGGAGGAGAAGGATGAAGAATGAAAGAGGGGAATGTGGAGCCACAGGTGGCCTCAGCATGCTTCTCCTCCTCCTTTTGTTGAGTGCAGTCCTAGAGCTGCTATGGGGAAGGCCATAAAAGCATTAAAAACTGTCCCTCCCACTTCCAGAAAAATCTCTCTATTTCAAAACACCCAGCATTTCCCTTTTTGGCATTGAGTCTGGATATAAAAACGGGGCTCTGAAGCCAATGAGATCAAACTCCACTGCTGACGAGCGACTCCGCGTAGCCTCGACGCAATCTCCGTCTGTTTTCCCTAACTGTGTAACAGGGATAATATTTAACTAGCCCGTGGTGGTGTTAAGTAATTATCGCTTCTATAGTAGCATGTTTTATTATCGATCCCACGTCTGTTCCTTGCTGACTTGGGCAATGTGTACTTGCCTGCTGCATTGTATAGCTAAGTAAGTGTTGTCAAGTGGCTTCCTCTGCGTGGCAGGGACGTGACAAACCAGACTTGGAAGTTGGGATAGCAGAGCATTAGGCAGTGAGATATGGAGGAAGAGATTTTTTTCACTGCTTGTGTGCCTTTACTAAGGTTTCCTGGGGAATAGTTGCAATCTGAGGCTGCTGGAAAAGTGAGAATCCAGAAATGCTGGCTTTTACACTACAAGACTAAAAGCAGGGAAACACTGCTTGAAAACCAACCGAAATGCTTTGTGTCTTCAAAATCTGTCCCATTTCAAACTGTATTTGGGGAGTTTAACCTAGACTTATTTTTTTTTTTTTCCAGAACATTGCAAATACTCACTCATTTCTTTGACTACTAAACATGTATAGTGCAAAAGAAATGAGCTGAAAGGGAAGGAGAAAATGTCTTTCTAGATTACTGTCTTCAATGGTTCATAAATAAAACTCTCTGCTATTCAGAGTAAAGTTTCCTGCTAGCAGATATGAATCTGACTTCTGTGTGCCAGTTATGACGTTCTTGATGGTATTTCTTCAGCCTTTTCAGAAGACTCTATTCCAAAAGGCCTTTCAGGTTTGGAGTGCTGTGTAAATGTTAGCTTCTAGGGAAGGAGATGGGATTTAAGCAATTCTCCCACTTTACAGAAGGTGAAACTGAGGCATGAGGAAATACAGCTGGTCAAGATTTTTTTGTATACTGCCTGATAACAGAAGAGAGTTATCGTTCTAGAAATTAAATTTGCATCCTGTTTGTACAGGAGAGAATATGGATTGCCTTGGTTTCCTGTTTTAAATAGGTTTCCCCTTTTTGTGTGGTACTACTCTTAATTTGTTGCTAAAGGTATATTTTATTTATTTATAGGATTTACGTGCATGTGTACTTGGCATTTGCTTGTTAAAGTGTGTGTGTATATAGTATTTGCTATTGTTCACTATAGTCCTTAGTGCTCTGTTTCTGTATTTTTTTAAAGATTTGAGATTTAGTTAAAATTTATCTAGCTTTACAAACCTGGAGAGCTGGTTTAAAGGAAAAGAGAGAAAAAAAAAACCCACTACTCTAATATTTCAGGTGGGTTTTCTTTCCTAGCTGTACTATCTAGGTTTATCATCAGATTTTAGCAATGGGAGGAAAGCTAACCAAAAAGACAACAAGCTAAAATGATAAACTGTGTTGTCTTTTTTTTTTTTTGTTGCAGTGGATGAGTTTAATTTCAGAAAGGGAGTTTCAGTTACCTATTTCATAATGCTTCACTTGGTCTCAGGTATTTCAGGTAGATTAATAGCCTGATGTAGCATGCCCAGGGTGAAATCAGTGATGCGGTAGTGTTACCTTGGATGCAATAGGTACAAGGTACAAACTTCATATTCCTGTTTTTCTCTTACTTGCATTCTGTTGTCCACCTTTGGGTAAATTTTAAACACACATTGCAACTCTAGCAAGGCTATTATTTGGTTTGCTTGAAAAATTAGTGCAAACTAGTAACTGAAAAAGGGAACAGATAATTATTTTGAAGACTAGGTTGAAGCATCAAGGAGTTCTTCTGACTTGTTTTAGTAAAATATCCATTAATCAGATCCAAAGGTGGGGTATGATATGTACTGTGCTTATCTACCCATTGACCTTAAACGTTTTTGCCACTCCTGTTGCCTTTGTTTGCTTCTTGGCCTATGAAGCCATCCCCCATGAATGGCAATGCAGAAAGATGTCTGTATCTGACTGATGGATGATATTGTAAAGCTGTTGTGCTCTCAGAAAAGGAATGCCTGGAAGTTTCTAAACCATATCTATCCACAGGTTGGCTTGGTCTCCACAATATAGATGTAAGCCAATGTCAATTTTTAACTCAAAAATGTGTTTGGACCTGGGTCTAACATCCACTAAGCAAGTATCATATAATGCCTTAGTGTCTTGGTGTTGGAGAACCCTGTGAGATGGTAAGGGTGGGTTCTCCTTAAAAAGAATATAAGGGGTGGAGAGACTGGCAGATGGATTTGTGTAGATAAACAATTTCATAATTTAGATTGGTAACTTAAACACATAAAGTGACTGACTGAGAGAGTTGGGGCTGTTCAGCCTGGAAAAGAGAAGGCTCTGAGGGGACCTTTTTGTGGCCATCCAGTTCCTGAAGGGGTCCTACAGGAAAGCTGGGGAGGGACTTTTTACAAGAGCAGGTAGCGATAGAATGGGGGGGAATGGTTTTAAACGGGAAGAGGAGAGATTTAGACTGGATAGTGGGAAGAAATCCTTCCCTGTGGGGGTGTTGAGGCCCTGGCCCAGGTTGCCCAGGGAAGCTGTGGGTGCCCCCTCCCTGGCAGTGCCCAAGGCCAGGTTGGACGGGGCCTGGAGCAGCCTGGGCTGGTGGAGGTGTCCCTGCCCATGAGGGTTGGACTGGGTGACCTCTAAAGGCCCTTCCAACCCAAACCATTCTATGATTTTGACTCCAAAATCTGGCCTTCAAGAGGATCTGAATGGCTTTTGTCGGAACATCAAATTACAGACAGAGTGGTCACATTTTCTGATCCTGGGCGGCCAGCTGACTCTCTCTGGCTGTCTTCTTTCTCTCTCCCTTGCTCCTTTGAGCAGCAACACAACACTGGAAATCATTTTAGAAAGTAACACTCATAGAGGGATATTTCCATTTAAGTTCATGAGATCAAATGCTGGTTTTGATTACAAAAGAGAAACCTATTGCCCTCCACAGGGTTGTGTTGATGTAATACAGCCATAAAAGAGCACAATTTGTTTAGCCTAGAAACAATGAAGACTAAGAGGGGTCACGATTGCTCTGTGTAAAAAGTATGGATGTAAACACCAAGAAGGGTTGAGTGGTCTCAATTAAATGACAATATTGGCATGAGAACAAACGAATATTCAAGAGCCATAGATAAAATCAGAGCCTAGGTTAGGAGACCTCAAATTATCAGACTGAAGTTCTGGAAAAAGTTTCCAATGGAAATTATGGGGTTAACAAGCTTAACCCATTTTGAGATGAACCTAAATAGATTATGGAGGGTGTTATATGATGTGCTTTCTTGTGAGAGCAAGGGACAGAGCTCTAACACAGAACTGAAAAATATTTCCTGTTTCTCTCAGCAAAATTTGGCCTATCTGGTCTCTAGTGCTTACACTTAAGAAGGTATAGTTATTCAAACCCTTTTTTCTGAGTGTGTCTAAGGATGTCCAAGCTGAGTTTCCAAAATAGGATGATGGATTTGCTTTCTTCAGTCTGCCATCCTCCTTCAGTACAGGTATGCTGCAGGTTATTTGATGAACTGAAGTGACTGGAGCCCTGCCCGTTTCCCTTTGGATGCAGATGGGTTAGCCTGGAGTGTTTCCCTTTGGCAAGGTTACCAAATCTTGAGTGAGGTCAGGAAGCCACGTCTCCCTGTCATGTGGTGGTGATGGCCGTCCCCCCAGGGTTCCCGGTGCTTGCCCCATCGTGGTGAGGTTCCCACATGTGGGGCTGGGGCACCATGTCCATGTACATGCCCTGCTGGGCACCCGAGGATAAATTACAGTCGGTTTCAACTTTAAATTTCCTTGCTCTACTGGGGGTGAAATATAATCCTTGCCCTCTCTCTAAAACATCCTTTGTGGTTTAATTTAAATGGTGATTTTTACGGTGACATGTGATGTTCATCTGCTAACCTTTTACTCAATCTGTTCAATTTAAAGAAGCATCAAATCTCAGAATGTGCCTCTATCTATAGATACAGAAGCGTGCTATAAGGTAGCTTACCTACTTAGGTTGCTACCTAAGAGCTTGTAAACAAATTCATAAATTTGTCATGCTGATTATAGTGTTGGCAAACACAATGGTTGATCATGTTATAAATGTTTATCAACACCCGCACTCACCCACCTGCTAAGAGGTGCTACGCTTTAATGAAATTGTTTGAATATCAAGGCTGGTTGCTAAGATACAATGTTCTTGTTACCAGGGATGTGATGCTTACAGATTTCTGTTATCAAATAATGATTAGAGATGTGCTAACCTCAAGGTGCTTGGTGCAGTGAAAGGTTTACTGAGCCACAAATTAGTAAACTGTCTGCCTGAGCAGACACTTACAGAAGGAGCACATGTGCATCAAACTTACCAAGCTGACATTTTTAAAGAAGACAAGATCTGGCAGTGTAAATGTTCCTATATATGATGAAAGACTGTCATAGGAAATGTTTACATGATCTGTTGCCTAGCACAATGTCTTTGTGCCATTTTTCCCTCAACTTAGAGCAGCATTGAAATCTCCAAGTCAAATAATTGCTTTCTTCTTGCTCACTAAAATGTCTCCGAGCGCTCACCTCTTGAAATTGCACCGTGGCTTGCGAATGCTGATCTCTGTTTTCTGTGGGCCACACAAAGGAGGAAACAAAGATGTGCAACAAAATGGCCAGCATCTGGGTCTGGTGGGTGAGAGACGACACTTCTGGATACTGGAATGGATTTGGGGTCGAAAGCTTTATTGATGTTAAAAATGCAACTAGATGTTGAAGAAGACAAACATCAAATATTGATGATGTTTTCTTTTTAATGTAGGTGCTCCACGCGCCTTGATTTGCTAATGCACATTGTGATAAGGTATAAATATTGTACTTCATTTTATTCTTTTTTAACACGCGCATTTCAGTGTTATTAACCATCAAAGAAAATAATGAATAGCACAATATAGGTGATCAAAAGGGTTTTGCTCACACCGCTGAAGTGCTAAGTAATCTTTAAGTGTAATTGTTGATCTCATTATTGAATTAAGGTTCAGGCTGTATTTACAGTACCTCCGTTAGCATGAATCTGAGTTTAAAGCCAGTTCAGCTGAAATAATCTGAATTATAAGCAGGGTTCATGCTTGCCTGTGGGACTGCATATTTTTACATCACCAGTAATTGTTTGTTTCAGTGTAAAGCGATGTTATCTTCCTGGTCCTGTAAGCGTCCTTTTGTAGCTGCTTCACAAGACGCTCCTATTACTATAACTACAAATCCGTTGGCAATTAAATTCAACTCGGTGCAGTTTTAGTAGATAGGTGGACAACTTTAAAATTACAGCATTGCAAAAAAAAAATAATAATCAGCAATAATTCACTACAGCTATAATTCATGATATTAAGCTTACCCCTCGGATGTAAAATTCATACTTTATAAAATGATACAAGACTGCATCCTTCAACAGGCTCTTAACATAACCCATGTTCTACCTACGCTGTGTGGGATGCTCAGACAAATAATCGCCTTCAGCAGATGCCTTTGTCATAATGAGTGTGATAACTTAATATTTATGGAAGAACTGCTGATTTTCAATGCCTGCTTTCAAACCCCAAGAATAATTCTGCCAGCTCCGAGGACCACATGTAGATGAAATGTTTTGCAGAGTGAATGGGGTAGATGGACCTTTCTAGACTGCTCCCAAATTATGGGAGCGGGTCTGCTGCAGAAGGTTAACCTCCATTATGGTTATTTCTCCTCCTGCCTGCCTTATTTTATATAAGGAGCTGTAGGCAGGCTGATAAGAGGTTGAACACCCTCAGTTAGGTAGAGTTGATGAAGCGACGGAAAAATACTGATTTCTGAGGTGGGAGAACCTGAAATCTGGCCTCTATGGGAATGGATTTGCACCGCGGGTTGTGTTCACCTCCTGGGACAGCTGATCCCCTTCGCCTGCTCTCCCACCTGTTCCTCTGCCTCACCAAGCTGGTTCTCACCGAGCTTTGGACCTGCGTTGGATTTTATGGCTATGCTATAATATTTCTGGCATTATTCTTTTTGCTGTAGTGTATGTTATCTTTAAAATAAATGGAATATTCTCAAATTAAGTCATAAAACTTCCCTTCCTTCCACGAGTAGCGATCAGCAAGCTAGGACTGAAGCTGTAGCCACCATATAAATGGAGGGGGACTGAAATGCCTCGAAATAACATCAAAATGCAGATGTTCACCTGGCCATTTCTGACAATACAGACACTTTATCTGCTGCAGCTGTCTGTGAGGTGGGAGGAAAGTTGGGTTTTTCTTCCTTTTTTCTTTATTTTCCCTCTTTAGGTTTGTTGTAACGAGTGATTTACATCGCATTAGATTATGGTGGGATATACTGTGTCAGGTGGCATGACCTGATACAACCCAACTTAATGCAACACATATGTTTAGATTGTATTACACGTGAAGAAAAATTCCCTGAGAAGCTGTCAGGAGCAGGTGATTTCTGCAAATGGAAAATATTTGCGGAGTGATATTTTATACGAGTCAAAATTGAAAGGTGTACAGAACCTTAGCATGGATTTAGGAGCCTTAACCCCATTGACTTTACTGAGACTAAAACTTTTAAATGCCACGGTTCCTTCTGGAAATATGATTTAGCATCTGATGTTGAGTTGGAAGTTTTGCAAGATCTTGCTTTCGTTATAGGCAGCTCTGAGCTGACGGAGTTGCAACGGTGTAGAAGGGCTGCAAGAGAGAACCAAATCAAACGAGTGGCAGCTTGCAATAAAAGCAGGATGCAAGGAATTCCCACAATCAAGTCTGGATTATTATTTTCCTTTTAAAAATCCTGCGTGTTTGATCGGTTCCCCTTTTGGAAATCAACTTGATAGGAATGTGGGCCGAAGTGCAAGGTTTACATTTCACTCCGAGCTGCCTATGTTGAGGTACCCAGCTCTATATTTGGAGGCTCATATGGGCCTTTTAATTTTTTTTTTTCCTTTGGTGTCAGAAATAGGAGCCTAAATTTAGGCTGTGAAGTTCATTTAAGTATCTAAATATAAATGTTCTGCTTTTCAAAAGTGCTGAGCACCCTGCAGCTCCTACAGGCTCCATTGAGACTTCTCCTTGGTGTAGGATGCTGCTCCCAATCACACCCCATCCTGGGGGGAGGCTCTCTGTGTGTATCGTATGTTTGTACGTCGTTTTGAACACACGAAAGCTTGCAGTGCCTGGGATTCAAAGTCAGAAAATGCCTATGTGACCTTAATTGTATACACATGCAGTGGCCTTCTCATGTGTATACATTAAGATACGGTTTGATCACATACTTTGCTGTACTCGATGGGGTAAATGTTTGGAAGTGTGATGTGAAGGAGGCAGGGGTTACAGCAAGACAGATGTTCCTGCGGAGAGGAGGCAGAAACAAAAAGCCCATGGTTTGAGAAGCCAAGCATCAACACCTCAAAGTTTTTTAATGTGGGCTCTTCTGTGGACAAGCTGGTTGTGTGGTTTCTTTTTCACTCTGCGAGCTTAAAATCAAAGCCAAAGCACATCACGCTTCCCTTGTGGGATGTTTTTTACCTGCGGTCTGGTTACTGTCGAGTGTATGCTGGGGAGGTCCCTGGCTCTGAGGGAGGAGGCAGCTCTACCTGGGGGCTTATCCGGTAGGTGACCGTTCCAGAATTTCACCCTAGGCTTTCTTCTTCCCTCTGTTAGCAGACTTAGTTTTCCTCTACCCAGATCTCCCTCCAGCCATTTTTTTGTTTAATTTCTGGCTGAGAAGCCTGGACAATTTGAAATTGGATTTGCTCTGGGTGCTCAGTTCTGCCTTGGATTCAGGAGCAGCATCTTCAGGTGAGAACTCTCTTTATTCCTGTAGCCCTAAACTCACCCCAAAACTCTCCCATGCGGTGTAGAAAGCTTTTGAAGGTACTAAGAAAGCATAAGCTTGGCCTCTGAGAAAAAAAAAAAACACAAAACATTTTAGCTTTTAGAAGAATAAAGAAAAAATACAAAAAATATCTCAGAAACTTCAAATGTACATAAGAGCAACCTGACCAAAGTCAAATGGGCGATACCAGACAAGAGCTGCCCCTGCTTGCACCGAATCTGAATTTCCTGCTCTGAACAGTGGTAGGATCTTTGGCAAGAATAAGTCTTGCTGTAATTCTGGGCAAGGCGATGCATTTCCTCTCCCCAGCCCAGCCCTCATCAAAGAAATGCCTCAACTTTTTTGAGCTAAAGTGTCTCCAAAGCATCTGTCTCTAAAACAGATACCTGGCATAGAAATGCCAGCTCAAACAGTTAAAATTGGCTAGACAAAAAGTGACTGAAATCAGTGTCTATTAATAAGAGGAGGTTTTGGGCAGATGATTGCGTGCATTGCTGCCAGCCCCAATAATACCGATATTTATTTCTGTGGTGTTCTGTAGCACGAATATTATGTACAAAGAGCTGCCTTTAAACAGGATCATCCTCAATACAACACATCATCGGGGGCTACTCCGTGCTGAGCATATGGCAGGGCTGTATCTTGGAGAAGTGGGTAGTAGCTGGTAAATGCTGACAGTTGAGAGCCCACCACTGTCACCACCCCAGGCGTGTTTGCCATCAGGTTGCAGAGGCAGCTTTTACCTGTTTTGAAGGCTCCAACTTCTTCTTTCCCTGCCTGAGGAAGCAGAAGAGATGGGAGCAGATGTCAGGAGCCTTGGATTTGGATCTGGTAAGGACTTGGATCAAAATATCCAACAAAAATATTTTAGGGAAAGTTTCTGGGAGGAAGTGAGCTATATGGGGAGCATGGCTTGCCAGGCTTTTTAAAAATAAAACGTTCTCACTCTGTGTTTAGCTCTCCCACAGTTTGAAACACTTGCGGTGATCGAGCCTAGCAGCCCTTGTCAGTCTGCAGCACATCATCCCCCCTCGGTTGGCTGGGAACATCTCTCCTGTAAGGGCAAAATAAAGCTGCTCATTTTGCACACATGCTTTAAAAACTATAGGCAAGGAATGCCTAAATATAAAACAAGGGCACCTTGGACTGAAGGCTTTCTGACTGGGGCTGTTATTGCTCTTTCTCCTCACAGCTGTGCATGGACTTCTCCTGCCTTTTCTTAAGCACACCTGTAGCTCACTGACAATGCACTCTGTAGCATATGTGAGCTGCCCAAATTCTTAACACTATGAAATCTCACTTGCTCCCATGCTCAGGAGCTTTTTCCTCCAATTAAATACCAAAACACAACAACACATCTACAAAGACAGTAGGAATCTGCATTGCACGGGTGGAGGCAAGAGAGACCTTCTGGTGTCTTTACAGACCAGTGCATTACCCTTAGTCCTTTGTTCACAGGGGAGGATGCAAGTTTTGGGGGTCAGTGAGCACTCTTGATATCTTCTGTATATTTTACTTGGAGAACTACATAAGCAAATAGCCCTGCGGTGTCTTGTGGTAATGTGGCCAGGAGGAAGATCTGTATGTCTTTAAAATTGCTATACCTACAGCACCTAAAAATATGCAATGTGGAATAGTGCTCTGCACCATTCTTTTTGTTGGTACTTTCAAAGAAATAAGTTTCTTTTTAGTCAATAATTTTTTGATAGTAACTGCCTTTAAACTGAGAAATGGGTGTAGTTTTCTGGTATTTTCTGACCTGAGATTGGTTGGGGTGGGAAGATAGGACGCTTTTTGATGAGTAGATTATGAAAGAGAAGATGAACAGACCTTCCCCAAAGGACCACGAGTTACATCAATCCATGATACTCTTTATGGTAATTAAAAACTAAAGCGAATGGCACAACTTAATTGTGAAAGTTGCTGTAGAACTTTTTGCCAGTTAGCAATCAGAAATGTTAATATTGAAGTTCCTATGGTAAATCACAGTATGTCTCTTTGCATGCAAAGGAAGTATCCTGTTACATGGTAGGCTTTTTGGTGACTTTTTTTCTTGTTACGTGGTAACAAATAGTAGTGTAGCTGCTTCCCTTTTGCCATAAAGCGGTAACCATTAACACTTCGCTTGCTGGACTGGGGATCTTTCTCCTCAGGAATGAAGGGATAGTACTATCTTGGCTACAAATGTCACATTCAGCATCTGAAAGCATTATAGAAAGGCTTACTTATCGAAATGAAACACAAACTCTACTTAGCTGTTGTCCATCCCACCCCTTCGTATACTTGAATGTCGCATCCCAAATTAAGATGTAAGGTGGTTTATTGAGGTAGGTGATTTTACTCCTCTTCATAACACCATAACATCCAAACACGGAACAATCTCAGCCAGCGGTCCCCATAAAATATATTTTAGGGGTATGTTTTATAGGAAACAAGCGAGTTGGAGTGAGCATATTGCAGAGCGTTGCTTTGTATACTAATTATCTACATCAATGGATGTGCAGAGCGGCTCAGAGCGCCGTACCTGCTGTGCCGAACAACTTGCTCGTAGTCATGGAGTATATGCTTCCTGTGGGCACCTGCCTATTCTGTGCATCGCATCACATTGAGTCATGTCACGTTATGTCACATCACAGATGAGATGTGACCCGGTGTAACCTGACACAGTGCAGTGCCAGCACTGCAGCGGATCAAAACTCGAGCAAACTGAGCAGTTGGGTTTGTCAAGGGCAGTAAAATACAGGCAGGCTGCCCGTGAACCTGCAGGTACTCTAATTTTCCTGTTAGCCTGGCTATTTGTAGATAGTTTGGTATATCTCTCTGGGATATAAATACAAGAATTTCGCTGCTCGTGTTTATTTATGATAGTTGTCGTTTGGGAAACAATAATCTTCCTACTTCTTAATCTAAATTGAACCACGGTGAGTGCACCAATAAAACACGTCACAACAAACAAAGGAAATTCTCCCTGTATTAATAATAAACTCTTGAAGATTTATCAGTCTCTCCCTCTTTCTTCCCTTTGTGCCATGCAGTCTAAAGCAACTGCTACATTTATAGATGTCTGATAAAATTTTAATAGAAGAACCCATTACCTTTGAATCTGGAGTAAAGAGGCTGTATCAAGAACAGGAGTGTTGAGCCTGAGCTAAATATAACTTGTTAACTGGGAGTAGCAGTGCGTGAGCTTTATAATGCTGATGGATTTGCTTTATTTTGCTATGAGAGAAATTTGTAGCAGGTGAGGTGTTGCAAAACCACAGCAAGAGATGCTCCAGCTGCTGAGCATGGAGGTGTCCAGTGAGAGCTGGTGGAGGCTGTGTGAGATGCACCATAAGAGGGTACCACCATGAACTCTGAGGATTTGTTTCCCTGATTTTTGGGGGATATTATAGTTTAAACATTTGGGTTTGTCATTTATTAAGATGTGTTTTGAACCAAGACTTCAACACAGGGTTTAACAACCAAACCCAGAATGACCCAGAGAAACTGCTGTTACCTTGCCCTCCATAGGAGCTGTTGTGTTACCCAGCATCTGGCTCTGACTTCTGGATGCTCTGCTCACCTGGTTTTTAGTGCCTGCATTGCCATCTTACTAGGGAGTACTTCAGTTTCTTGTGGAAATGTTGAAATTCATTTTCACTTTTTCTATTTTATTTTATATACTTAGTGATATTTTGGGTAAGGTTTTTTCCTAACACTTAAATCTTTAGCAGAATTTTTTAACGCTTCTGACACATTACTAAATGAAAATGGATGACTTATTTTAAATATACACACACACACCATAAAATAGGACATTTTCAGTGTTATTTAGAGAAGAATTCCTTTTTCCATAGAAGGAGGAGCTGCAGTTCAAAACAGTTCTTAGCTGTGCATGTGTTTGACGATTACAGCTAAGCAAGTAGAAAAAACTCTCTCTGGCACTGGGAACTTGCACTGTCCCATTGCTCTTGTAGTTCATAAGCTTAAAAATTAAAACTACTCTCTGATGCTAACATTTTTTTTTCCCCCACTTTGACTAGAAATGTGCTATTTGCTGAGAATGGTGTATTATAAAAAAAATACAGATATTCCCCTGACAGGAATCTTGGTGCAAACATAAAAGTCAAATGAGGGTCTCATCTGAACCTGTATCTATACCAGAAGGAAGGGTTTATTATTGAGATGATACTCAATGTTGTAACTAAAGTTGCAGGGTTCGTGCAAAAGCTGATGACCTCTATTATGGCACATCCCATTTAGAACCAGTTGAAATGTAGTAAAATGTATTTAAAAATATTTCAACAAGAGATGTAGCTACCAGAACCTGAATGCATATAGCTTCTATTTCTCCACCGAAAGATGAAGTCAGTAAATACAGCAGCATCCTCTCTTTCCCCTAGCTGAGCTGAATTTAAACTGTGAGCTTCATTTCCACAATTCAGTGTCCAATATGCAATCTGATCACACCTCCACTTGTGAGTTGGAGCCATGGCCTTAAATTAAATTACAAATCTTACATTGGACTGACATAAATCTGATTTTGGCCTGAACTTGAAGTGTTTGAAATACCAAATCACTGCTCCCTGATCCCTAATGAGAAGTAATCAAAGAATTTAACCAGCAGTACAAACACTTACACATCACTACAGATGTAGCCAAATTGACTCAAAGTACTCTCTTTCTCTATGAAAAAATTGTGTGCAAATATACCTTACTGACACTGGCTATTCCAGTGGAATTGCTAAAGAGGAAGGAAAAACTCTTCTGGTTTAATTCTCAAAAAAGAATCCTAATATATATATTTTCTTCCCTTCTAGAAATCTCTGCTTTTCACTGCTGTGTTACACACCATGCCACTTGCACATATATAACAGTGTGATACAGAAATTAGCCAGCAAGCCTGAATAAAACTGGGACAGTCACTGACCTGGTGCCATGTTCCAGACACCCAGAAATTGGTCAAGGCTCCTTTCTCCTTTCTGTTATCAAAAAGCTGGCTTGGCACCTCGCTACCTCAAATAATTGTGATTTATTTGACTGCCAAACCTCCCTTGTTGACTCCTCAAATTTTCCACAGCAGTTCAAAATTACAACACATTGGGGCAATTAGGATATTATTTAATGATTCCTATGATGGTACTGACATAGACTAGAAAAGATAACAAAGATCAATGGTGTTTGTATCCTTCTGAGGAGAAGCAGTGATAAAGCTTGTCCTGGTGGAAACATGAAAAAGTATGTCCTGAATGGTAGCCTTAAGGTGATGTAGAGTGAAGAAAGCTGTTTCCTCTAATGAATTGAGGCCTTTGCCTTCTGACCCTATGGAGAAGGTAGATATACATATATATATATTCCCCTCCTCTTTCTTTCCATGTGCTGTGTTGTTTTGAGGTGTTTTTTTTTAACTGTGTTCGTCTGTGGTAGGAAACCTCTGCATTTTTGGGGTTAGATGTAAATGAGAAAACAGTTATTAATGGTACTCAAGGCAATATATTTTTTTCCCCAAATTCCTTAGCAAATGGCATATAATGCCAGCTGCTCTGGTAACTGTATAGTGGGATTTAGGATACTTAAATAAGGTGACCAGACTTTAAGTCATTCTCTGACTGCTGGAGCACAGAGTAAGATGTAATTTTACACCTGATATTTAAGATAATCTGTCTACATCATGCATGTCATCTTTCTCCAACACATATTTTACTGCCTGGGAAGGCTTTGTCTCTTTGCTAGGCTGGAAACTCATGTTCCTGGGTCAGTAAAATGTGGTGAATTATGCTTTGTCTAATACACCTCTTTAAAACGTACAGCTATCATGAAGAAAAAATGATGATATGAGTAATGCTGCAGGTGCTGACTGATATATAAGGTCTTATACTATAAATTATGCTGATTGACACCAATGACAATCCTATTGTATGTACTCTATGCATGCAAGATGCATCTAAGTAGGGGAGCTTATAATAACCTCTGAAATTGAGTAAGATTCTATAATAATAATAATAATAATTATTATTATTATTATTTTATACCTGCCTACAAATGCTGGCCTCTGCAATGACATAAGCTGTCATCTATTAAAACATGCATTAGCTACCAGAGCAATGCATGAAATGTAGAGTAGGTGTCTGGTTGCAGTGTCTTCCACACATGAGCAATGCTTGGACTATCGCTGTCTAGAAAGGAGATTTATTTTTGACTCTGCTGTTCAATAACAAGATACACTGGTCAGTGCTGGTTGAATTTCAGAATTTACATGATGAATCAGGGGGTTTATGTCCCTCCTTGTAGAAAAGGCGAGGCTGACACACCTTGGTAGTTGTTTCTCTGGTAGTTTTCTGTATGGATCTTCTTGGCTATTTGACCACAAGTTGGTAGAAGAATGACTCTGCAGTTACAGGTCCTGTGATTCAGGAGTTAAACAGACCACAGGCCAGTGAATCACAGGTTTTCTGCCTGTGCTCACACAATGTGCATGTATCTTTCCTTAAGCACTTGCAAAATCTGAAGTCATGAGGCTCCAAATGAAAAGTTCAGAAAAAAAGTTTCTGTTCCTTCTTTCTAAATGTCCTGAACTCTGCCATCCAACTTCCCTTGAAATAAAACTCATGGTCTTGTATTTTGTTGTGGCTTCTTTGTAATGACTTTGTTTTTTAGTAAAGGAGTGGCCCGTGTGACCTGCAAAATGTCCTCAGAGGTTTGGAGAAGGTGTGCAGGGCTCTCTGCGCTGTATTTGGAGAGCCGTAGGAAAAATGTTCACTGCTGAGGTGTCTGATTTGGGGATAGGGTGTTCAGATCCCTTCAGCATCTGCTTTCTGGTGACTTCCAACAAGTTTAGGTGTTAAAAGAGAATTATACATCTAAAAGTACAGTCCACTGTGTGGCAGGTGGGATTTTTGACATTTCACAGCTCTTTGCACTAGAAAGGGACTCGAGCTTAATGTTCATCTGAGCTTTGGCCCTAGAAATTCAAAACTCGGACACTGAGGTTGTGCATCACATTGCCACCTAACCTTTGAATAGACCTAAATTCCTTAGAGACGAAGTGTGTGTTGATAAACCGTAAGTGATTCTGGGAACTCCAAAATTGCTCAGGCGCAGCAGGCAACAGTGCAGGGCTTCCCTCACCTCCCTCCTGTGTTGTTTGCCCGTTGTGTCAGCCGGGCGGGACTTCTCAGAAACCATGAGTAGGGTGAAGGGAAGCAGATGGGAGAGCAGAGGTTCAAGCCCTTCCTTCTGCAGCCTTTCGCTCTGGCTGGTGTGGCTGCTCCATGGGGAAGGATGTGCCCATAGACACGTACGGTTGGAAAATCTGATGAAAGCACAGCTTCCACAAAGAAGAAAAACCTGGTTTCTGCTCCAAGTGCTAATTTATTTAAACATTTGTAGGAACAAACATGGAGGGTTTCCTGCATGTTGAGCAAACACAACTGCACTCTGATCAACAACTCCTGTCTTTCCACATAATGGCACAGAAGCAGCTGTTACTACCTTTTACCAAGAAAATAAAATAAATTTTGGTATAATTGGAGAGAAATTGTGAAGGCATAAAAGTGAGATCTGTCTGATGTCAAATTTCAGGATTGCTGCTCTCGGTTTTTCAGGAAAAAAGCCCGACTCGGGTTATTTCCACAGGTTTCTCTCTATTTACAGTAGTACGCTGATGCTCAGGTGAGGATGGTGACCAGGGGCAGGAAACAGAAGTAATATTGACAAAGAAAGTAGTCAGAAATTTGGCTCCAAGTTAAAGCTGTCATTGATGCTTTTTTCTACAACTCTTCTTTTGTTAAGATGAAGTGAAAAGATCTTTAAAAGATCTTTAAAATCTTTTAAAAGATTTTTAATCTTTATTTTATTCAAACTGCTGCAGTGCAGGAACTGTGGGGCAGGTCAGGTTTATTTCTTTGGATTCTGGTAGAAGGAGAAGCTCACCTATATGTGAAATGAGCTTGGTAGCTCTGGAGAAGTGTTTCTTGCAAAAGCAGCCCCACAACATTGCTATGTGTTAATTGTTAGTGAGAGGCGAAGGAATGAAGCAATTTTGGGTAAGAGAGGAGCCCTTTGGTGGAGACTGAGAAGGATGAAGCTACATAGGGAACTTTATGCTGTGATAGTCTTCTCCAGGGATAAATATGGGAGATTTTTCTCTTTAATGTTCATGGTAGTTTCTCGATTAACAAGGAAACTCGCTTACTTTAGGAGAGCTGGGGGGGGAGGAGGAGAAGAAATGAAAATGAGGAAGTTCTTCGTACAGTACCAGCAAAAAAAAGCAGCGTATTAACGATAATTGAAATTCACCTCCGTGAGGGCAATGAATCATCAGAAACAGCCTGTGGAAAACAAGGTTGTGCAACCTTGACCAGCGTGTGTCACTGGCTGGTGGAATTTTTAGAAAAGCAGCAGTTTGGGCCCATTGCTGTGGTTCGTGATTGCACACACCTGTTCGGCTCAGAGGTTTTGCAACCAAATTTTAAAAAAAAAGGAAGCTGAACTTGCTGCTTCTCCTGAGCAGTGCAAAAAAAAAAAAAAAGCAGAAAACCACAGCTGTTCTAGCTGTTAACAGATACCAGCAGCATACCCCCCGTTACATAATTGAGGATAACGTTTTTGAAGCATATGGGCTGGAGGTATTATAAACTCATTAAAACTTTAGGTGGGAAGCATTCTAGCACATTTCTAGGTTTGCTGTCTTTAACAAATGTTTACAATTAGGGCTCCCATAAACAGTTTATTAAATAATAAATGAAAAAAAAGCTTGAGGAGCAAGTAGAAAGTCAGGAATTTAAAGACGGTGATGAGCAAGTTGAATTGTGAACGATCGCTGCCCATTGGTTTGATAACTGGTCACTTTGGATGGTTTGAGACTCAGGGTGCAGTTATATTGGCTTGTATGTAATCTGAGAGAAATGCAGTATTTGGCAAGCTTTGAGATGTGTTTTCTGGTGTTACTACCCATTGCTTGCAAACTTGTAGCATCTGACCAAGAAAAGCTGTAGAAAATGAGGTGGTTACAAAGTGGGACTTGAGAGCCTCTAGTTCTGCTGGTCTGATAGCTGAGATGAAGGACAGAGGATTCTCTTGTTGTAATTGTGCTAATACTGCAGGGATGAAGTTGGCCCATTTCTGAAAGCTGCTTTGTCAAGAAAAATTAAATAATATTGCAACACTTAGAGGCTTAACGCATGGGCTTTCAGTGAGCATAGGTAGTTAAGGTCTGAAAAGAGCCTAATGGTTTCAGGGATGCAGCTGCTGGTAATGTAGTTTCTGATGTTATACAGCCATCTTATTGATCCCGGAGACTCAGCTGATGATGGGCTGTGGACCACTGGTTACAGGTCAGTGGTTCACAACCCAGTCAGATCAGGAAACAAATCTGGGCAGCGTGCAGAAGTCTAAAGATTGGGAAATACTCGGTCCATGAGTTTTCTACTGAGCTTACCAGTGAAGCTACCAGCTAAAGCCAAAGGAGAACACACTCTTGGTTTTGCAGAAGTGATAGAGTCTGTCAGGTGGTAGCAACTTCTGGTACAATTTCTACCATCCTAATGCATAATCACGAGTGATTCAGTGTTTACAGAGAAGAGGGTAACACGTCCTGCAGTTCTCAGGAGTATTGCCTTTCCAGACAAGGCTGAAGGCAACGTGTTTCATCCTGCTTTCTGTCCTCTAGCTCACAGGTCTCTTCCTAGGGTGGCCCTACAGGGTCCTGGGACCAAATGGGTCAGAGGAGAAACATGCAGAAAGTGAACATTGCTCCCTGCAATGGATTAGTGCAAATCCACATCTGTACATTACCCTGTGTTCCTATGCCCTGCTCTTCTCATGGTACTGTTCAGTGTATGTAGCACAGTGATTTGAATTAATTACAGTTGTTTGCTTTCGATGGCACAGGAAATTTAGTTTGTTTAATCTGTATTTCATTTGGTTGGCATCAAAGTGACTAGAGGGCTATTGGCTGGCACAGTGCACGTTATATGAAAAACATGTTCTTGATGATTTATTATTAAAGACCAAGTTTTTCTTTCATGACTAAAACTTGGCTTAAAGCTTGGCTTGTTGCTGGCTGGCTGGCACATTCCCACAGCATGAGATGTGGGCTATCCTAAGAAACGGTTAGCTGGGCCGCTTAAATAAAACACACACTTGTTAATGAACATCGTGATGATTTTGTAACGCAGCTAGAGCTTCAAAAATTGTAACTTAAGCAGTAGGCTTATAAGAAAAAATAATTCTAGGAACTGACATCCTCTCATAACTGATCCAAATTGTGCTGAGGCCAGAACTTGATCCTCGCTGCTCTGAGGAAGCTCAGAGCAGGACCTGACCCTCAGATGCTGCCTACTTGCTTTCACAGGTGACCCAAACAGAGCAGGATGTTGTCTGTTATCTATGGACTATGTAAATCTTGGCTATATTTATCCAGTAGCACAGGGAAACTGGAGACCTACTTCCCGTCTGTCTGTTTTCTTGCAAAATCCTTAACAGCATTAAAAAGATATATATATTTTTTTTAATGCAATCAGATGCATTTTAGAAATAGGAATGTGTTTGAGGGCTCTGCATACTGGATAACTTCTGTGAAGTTATCTTTTTCTTTTCTCCATATTTTGCTTACAGCTTTGATTTAAAAATTGTCTATTGCATATTGTAACTATTCAGGTGTAATAGTTGATGTCTGTAGGGAAAAAAAAGGGAAGTTATTGGCTTGGTTATGGACTTAAGAATTGTTTAGCTTGCTTACTTTAAGGAAATACTCAGTTCACTCTAAATGCAACAAATATTTGAAGTGGATTCAAGCTATTCATCGAGAGCTTTTTCTCTGCATATATTTCAGATCTATAACTTCAGTGCAATTAGAGGTTAACCTGAGCCTTTTGTTTTAATACCAATCCAAAACAGCATAGCACAACTCTTCGTAAAGCCAGTAAAAAAACCAATGCTAAGAATATTCTGATCGCTTTGGTAAATCTCTGGTATTCCTAACAATCGAGTATATCAAGTTCATATGTGGCATTAATTATACTTCAGCATTAGGGATCAAGAACAGCCGAAAAGGAAGGATTTACTGGGGTGATAGATAATCTATGGAATATTTGTGAAAATTTGGCCACGTGTGCATGGATTTTTGCATGTCCTCTGAACCCTGGTCTGATTAAATTAGCCTGTGGTTGCACAAACCAATTGCTAGGAGAAACTCTTTATAAAGTTGATCTGCTCACTGGCAAAGTCCTTGAGACCCATGTTCCCAAAACTGTCAAAATCCTAGACGGCGTAGGGGTTGTTTCTGTTTTATTTCAGCTCACCTCATTCATCCACAGGGCATGGTGGAAGAGTGGTGACCTTTTTTGTTTCGTTACAACTTAATGTGCAGTGTTTTAATCGAGGTGTCTCACACACCACATACACATCAGGATGGATAATGCTATGATACAAGTTTATTTTGGAAAATAATAATAAAAATGATTATTGGCAGCATCTGTGGACAATGAGCATGGGAAGTCCAGTTAATCAGGTTATTTCAGACTATTTAAGCACATTTCTGAATCCAATATTTATTTGCATTTGTTTACATATTTCACTCTAAGATGCTCTGTGATGCTTTCATGACCTTACAGAGTTTTGGAAGGGATTGACCTCTTTTGCGAAGAACACATCAGTTCATTAAATCAATTTAGGAAATGCTTAATCTATCCTTTTTACTATATGAGGACATCAAGGAAAGGAATGGTTTTGACTTGTAATGAAAAAGCTGAGCTATTGAAATGTTTTGAGCTCTATGTAAATACGTAGACTAACTTTACACGGCACTTTTTATTAGTGAAATAGTCCTCCCTTCATTAAAAGCGCTTTACTAGACAGAAGAAAGGCAGAGGGCAAAATTTGCTAGGCATTTTAATTATCCCAAGTTTTCCATGAAATTTCTCATCTTGTGGTGTGGGTGTTTTCTTTAATAACCTCCCAAATACCTGCAAGGTTTGAAAGTGGTAAAACTCCCTGTAGGGTTACAGAAATCCATTCCAGTCTCACCTTTGGAAGTGAAAGGTCAGTGCAAAAACATTGACTTTTCATGCATGCCGTAACCGAGACTTTTTTTGCCTCGTTGTTACCGTTTCTCGCTTTTGAACTCGCGCATCCACTTAATCTCCCAGATTTCTGTGGTAGTTGCGTGCTCCTGCTTAAGGTGGAAAGCGTTTGTAGATGTTTGTATGGCAAGGAGAGCCCTATCTAGTGTAACAGACTGGTACTTTTGAAGGTTGGTTGCAGCTCTGAGCACCTTTGAGCAACAGTTTCCAACTTTGCAGTGCTTTGTGTTGAGTTTCCAACAGGAGCCAGGAGAAAGATGAGAATTAATAATTTTTTAATATTAGAATGCAAATTTTTAGGATCTAAAGTCTCCAATAAGGAAAAACCTAGCCCTTATTTTTCAGATATGTGTTTTCCAAGGCTACAAAAAGGAGCAACTGTGTTCATTTTTTGAAGGGTGTTTCAAACTCTTTGAAATATTTGATTGAAAGGTACTGCTTAATTGCAAAATGCTGTCAAATCCTGAAACTTCAGGGCTGTGGGAGAGTCGCTGCCCGTTATCTGGCTAATCTGGGCATATTGTCACGCTGTTCTTTTAATAGGTGTATTTGTGAAACCAGAATAAGGCTTGCGTGATCGCTTGTGATGATACACGATACCCAGTTTCACAGCAAACTGTGACACTAAAGGATTGGAAAAAAAACAACCTCTCTAAGTTATACTGAGATTCTCACGAATCATCCTTTTGTCTGCCCCCAAAATGTGGGTGCCAGTGCCTCGGTGCTGAACACTGCTGCGACTGTGTAGTCTCTGTTTCTCTATGAGAAGACAGAAACCATCTGGTCTGAAACACAGCCCCCTTTGAAAATACATATCCTATTATGTTAGCTCTGAAACAGTATGAGCAGCTATGCCTCTGAAGAGGAGATGGTATCTTAATATGTAGAATACTTTTTTTTTTTCCCCTGGATGATTTCTTCTTTTTATTTTCTGGCCCTGAATCTGCCTTCTAAAAGAAATTGCTCTCAAAGAGACCATGCAGGATGACTTATTCTCTTGCCTTACAGGGGTGTGCAGTGGATGCCCTGGGGACCGTGCTTTGGTGTGCTGGGAGGATACCCCCCCAATCTCCTCCTGACCCCCAGTTTGGCCTCCTTCCCTTTTCACCTATGCCAAACCTCTCAGGCGCAGGAGGGCAGCAATCTGTGTGGCTTCTGGCCACCTGTAAGCTCTTCTTCCCTCCTCCTCTTTCCCCCTATAACTCATGAGGTCCTTATTGTTCGTGTCCGTTTACCTCCCTTATCAGAAAAACCACTGTACTGCAAGAGACCTGTCCCAGGCGTCTTCCGCAGCCCTGGGCTTTGAGAAAAGCTCAAATGAGCAACTCATCTGGTTGGTTCCTATCCAGTGCTCACACCTCGTTCAGTGAGAAAAGGAGGGGGGCCAGGGGTGTGGACCGGTGGAGGAAAAGTCCATGGTCCCCAAGTGATGCTGCAGCGAGCCTGGTGATTCTCTGGCTGGGAAATGGTCACTTCTGGTTTACAGAGGCGAGTAAAGCATTAGATTGGGTTTAACTTCCCCTGCTCCTTCTCCTGACTGGTACTCCTGACTAGCAAGCGATGCTGTTTTTAGAAAAAAATGAAAAAATTTGATTGCTGTAACTGCCCTTTAACAAGACAGCGAGCCAAATGGCTGTGCAAAGGCTGCTAAATGCAAATTCAGTGGTTTAATTAGGCCTTCACTATTGTTTTCCATTTTTAAAAAAACTTAGTCAATTTTTTTTTATATACTTATTTGCCTTTTTGATCTAAATGCACAGGGTTTTGCTTAGCTTCTGTAAGAGGTCTTTTGATGATAACAGACATATGAATTTGGTTTGATAAATCGGTCACCGTACTGTTTGGGAAGCTGATATTCTCAGCTGTGCAGAGCTTAAAAAAAAAGAGAAAGCCAAAACCCAAACAAAACAAGCAGCACAACAACTCAAACCTCTCACTTTGAGTCCCTCATTTGGTTATGACAGGCAGCTCAAGAGCAGCGCTCGTGTTTCTTCCCTCAGCGGATGTGAAGTGCACGCAGCCAATAACATATACTTGGTAGCCAGTATGTTTAAGTGAACACAGGAACACGCTAGGAATGTTGCTGATGCTTTAAGAATGCACCCAATTAATTTAAAAGTAGTTCTGATGGTATTATTTGCGAAGCTAATCCCGAAAGCAATTGCTATTTTCTTTTTAAAGGAGATAAAAACAAAGCAGAGCTGCTCTGTTTAGGTAGGAGAGCTGGCTGATTTTCAGGGCAGGTAAGGTAGATTAATAACAGACCACTCATAAGAAGGTTTCACATCTTACTGTCAGAGGGTAATAATTAATGATCAAATGTTAATGGAGATGCTGGGCTGTTGATGCTATTAATTCAGCTCAGTGGAGCCAGTCCTGCCCAGGACCTGCCACAGCTGTCACTGCATTCGCTTAATTATTCCAGCGCCTTCAGGCTCTTTCTCCCTTTTTCCTGCGCGCTGCAGGACAGTATGTTTTCACTGAAGCAGAATTACGGAGAACGCCCCGCTTCCCGGGCACTGCCCGGCCGGCTCCGCACGCAGACCTACTGACAACAGAGACGACTGCAAAGTTAAACAAATAATCTCTCTCCTCCCCTCCGTGAAGTTCAGTTTAATTCAGAAGGATTTGGGACAGTTTAAAATAGCTGAGAAGGAGCTGAGGGTGGGGGGATGCAAAGCTGGGGATGCCTGAGCATCATTGCCTGGGTGCAGCATCAGCACCAGGGATCCTCCACTGGGTTTATGATCTCAAGTTCTGGTCCATACTGGTGGTTATTTTATATATTTCTACATACTGGTAGGTAATTCATACCAGTTTAGTCATTCTTACCTGCTGGTGGGTAGTTTCGATACTCCTGAGGACTATAATGATGAAGTATCAACCAGTTTTTGGCTGGAGATGGTTGTTAAATAGGGCAAGACTAACTAGAAGTCAGCAAAGTCCAAAAATTTGGAGATTACTCATCCTCAGAGCAACCGTCAAGGCCAGAGGGTCCCAGACTAAGGATGAAAACTTTATTGGTTAAAATGACATTGCTGTCAGTTTTTAGGATGGAGATTCTGGACTTCTCTGTGTTTAACTCTCTGCAGCCCTGATGAAACTTGAGAAAAATCCTAATTCAGTCTTTTAAGCAGTGTTACAAACTGTCTTTTTAATGCCTTGGCTCTTCTTCTGATGCAAAAAAAACCCACGATATTTCTCCCAATTCTTCTTAAAGGACATGCTAATTACTTTAATTGCCTTGCCTTTACCACCCACACACCCCAAACATAAAAAAAAAGGTTTTTATTGTTTAATTTCCAGTTCTGAGCGGTGCTACATTTTAGAACCAGTCCAGTGTATCTTGAGCAGCGAGGCTGGAATGCTTCTTGACTCGCTTCCAAACTGAAGTGCTTAAAAAAATGTGAAGCACTACAACAATTTTAAATCACTCTATACACTGCACATGGTGATTTAAAATAATTGAAGCTCTTCAAATTTTTATATGCCCTTGAATTTGGAAGTGATCAAGGTTCTGAGCATGTGCAGTACACAATGATTTAAAATTATTAGAGCTCTTCAAATTTATCATAAGTGTTTCAGCTTGAAAGTGATAGGGAATCTGGACTTCAGCAGTGTGAAGTGATTTAAAATTATCAGAGCACTACACATGTTTTATAGGTGCTTTAATTTGGAACTGATCTCAGGTCTGGACTATAGCAATGGATAGCATATTACTTTTAAAATCATTGAAGCGGTTTCATATTTTCCCAAACCGGTTTTCTTAAAGTCAAACATCTTTAATAATTTTAAAATGCATTATGTTGCAAGGGGCACCCTTTTAATAGAATATTTTGCACTTCGTAATGATGGCAGAAACGATTGCAGTTTGGTTGCAATATGCTTCTGTGACTCTGTTTTTTTTAAATAAAATAAAAAGTGAAAGGTTTGCATACGGATGCTCACGGCTTCACTTTTCAGACTGGTGATTCCTATAAAACTTCTGTGCCCACAGCCCATGGGGAATGTGGGTTCTGCCCATGTGTGCTCAAATTAGGCAACAGCATGTGCAAATGGGTATTTAGCCATGTAATTACCCAGTTTGGGGGTGCAAATGCCCATCTGTTGGTCCTCATTTCACCAGGAAAATTCCAGTGTGCATCTCAGTGATTTCTACTTAAATGTGTTAGGTCATTTTAAGGAAACAAGGATGAAATACTCTTGTGCGACAAATAAAAGCTGAAATGCAGAAATTTATTGCTTGACAATTATTTCAGAATTCAGTGAGATCAAGGAGTAGTGGCTGTGCTATTAACTAGAAGTAATATAAGCTTATTCTTTCAAAGGAAAAATACTCCCTAAAATACAGCTTCAAACACAATTTTAAATATGAAGTTTGCATTCTTGGAAGTATGGACTTAACCATCCCCTAATGTTTGTTCCTGCAGCTTTTGTGTAATACTTTTATATACTTATGGTCATAATTACACTAGAGCTGGGTGTTTGGTGCTGGGATGAGGATAGGCTTTATAGTTACATCCATATTTCACTTCTGAAGCCTGCAGAACGTGTGCTGTATGTGATGAGAACGAAGCCTCCTATGATATTCTCATAGACCTGGCTAAACTTTTCTTATGTGTAAATTAAAAAGCCAAAAGCCTGGGTATGGACAGTGGGATTTCGGGTGAAGTTCACTGTTGTGTGAATAACTGTCAGATACCTTACCCTTTGGGATAGATATTGGCAGCATTTCTGAAGATGTTTTTGTTGTGAAGACGATAAATATTGAGGATATGGCCCAGGCTGTGAAGGACAAATCTTGTATTATTTTATGTAGATCACTTTCTTGGTGTCATAGACATGGCTGGTTGGGATGGTGACCTGAAGAACTTGAGTGCCAGCTGCCTGCAGTCACCTTGGCATAAACCGGTTGCATCAAGGCAGAGCTATAGCAGTTTTGGGAAATTAAGGCATGGACTTGATCCAAAGTCTGTCCTGGTGCAAAGAGCCCTGATGACCTCCAAGCATTGCGAGGCTGCTGGAGTAGAAGTCTGGAGGGGTTTGGTAGTGCCCTGATCTTCTCATAGCTCTTGGCTCTGATCTTAAGGAGATGTATGACGGGTTGCTATGCAGAAGCCTTGTTTGCTGAAGATGCAACGGGTATTTCTAGAAACGAGAGCTGAGCCAGGGGCTAATGCGTTTAATAAGCAGTGTGACTTCAGCATGGTGAGTGCTCACCAAATGGTCCCTGTCCTCCTTTTCCTGTCCACCAGATATTCCCTGATTTTTATTTAAGGCTACGGTCATAGAGTTAAAATCCCAGTATTTTCCCTCTGAGTTTCTGTTCTTGGCAAATATTTTAGTTTTGATTAAAGGAGAAGGAAAAAAAAGTAGATTAAATAAGAATTAACTCACAGAAAAGAACAGCCTCCATTTGAATTAGAAATTTCTAACACAGAGGAGTTGCTTGACCTGTGCTCTACTTCTCCGACTCTCCAAGTCACTGTGAGAGTAGAAATTTAACAGGATTAGGAATAAAAGATTCTAATAATAGCAAGTATTTTACATTTAGGATTATGATGGAAGATACCATCATTAACCTTAGCCCTAGGACTTGTTCTAACACCATTAACATCCTGACCTAGAGCTTAACACCATCCTATTTTCCTTGGTTGATGAAATACTTGGCTTTGTCTTAAATTATCTCTTTCTTATTAAAAAAAAAAAAAGGCAAGTCGAATAGTTTGTGTTTGTTTAATGTTTTCAGGTCTTTCTCTTTTGATGTTTCTCTTTTGGGATAAGAAGCTTACGATGAGAAAGGGGGAACAGTAGTCATCATTTTCAGGTTTAGGCAAGGGATATTTAAATGCAGGAGGTTTAGCTAGGTGGCCTATTTCTGTTGCAGATCAATGGCGTTGAGCGCTTGACTGCCCTTTGTACTTTGAAAATCTCTTGCTAGAAGTGTGAAGTCAGGAACATAAAACCTATACATGGGCTGCAAAGTAAATTCCTTTATATTAAGAAGTCCAATGTACTTGAAGTTTCCAAAAGGTCTGAATTGGATTTGATTAACTATGGGTTTTGGAGCCCGGACAATGTTTTTGGTGTGGTGTACTTCCATTCCAGTTTTGGCTTAATCTTGGGGGCAAGAGCTGAACCCAGTTGTGAGCACCTGCTTGGGTGCTACAGGCTTGCCATTTACTTTCAAGGGGTAAGAAATCTGGGGCATTTATGTGTGGGGGGATGTGTATGTGTGCAGGGGAGCAGGGGAAACCATAGTACGGTAATGCAGTGTATTGATCTGCTGTACTCTACACCATATCTTGGGCATAGTTTCTGACAGAAATACATTTGAATATTAGTAGCATCATGACGTTAGCAGGTAAAGGAAGTGGTGCAAGAGAAGGCGGTGTAATTTATGCTCCATCACTGTTTGAGCATTTCAAAACAACCGATTTAAGAAATGTTACGCTCACCGATGTCAAGAAAATTTAGCAGTCATATTGTAATAATACTTTTGTACTTTTCCACTGATTGCTAGGTTTGACAGAGCAGGACTATTAAGTGGCTTTCTGGCAGAAAGTGTTAGGACTACTTTAATGGTATCAAGTATCAAGATTTTATTTCCTACCTGCAACGTGGTGACACAGAGCAGCATAGTGTCCTCTCTTGCTCACTTCTGGCAAGCAGTAGCTAAGAGATAAAAGACACTCTTACAAGTTGAACCCATCTTACATGACACACTCAGCTTTGTCCTGCACTGTTGTTATCTGTCATGGGCCACGTACACAACTGCTTGACTCAGTCCGACTCTACTCATGTCTGATGCAATATCAATTTATGCAAGTTAAGAACCTGTGTCCTTTTGTTGGTCTCTAGGAGTTGCTCCAAATATTGTGTTGTTAACCTTGAAATCATTGGCTGCATATATTGGGCTGCTTCTTTTTTTGTTGGAGGGGGAAGTTGACCCCCTTCTTCCCATCTTGTGAGTACAGTGATGGACGGTCATTGGAAAAGAATATTAAGTCTTCAGGCATATAGTGTTATGAATAATGTGTACTTTAAACTGGACCCTACATGGAAAGGAGTCTAAAGGATTTTTAATACACAAATCATCATTAATGGAAATTGTCAAAAAAATGATGAAAACTCAACTCCTCCCCCTTGTAGTCCTATTCCATTTTCAAATCGTGTGAGAAATGACAGTTTTTAAGAAACACAGAAAAGTGAGTGATTGTTGCAGCATAAAGTGAACTCTGATATATTGGCACTACAAATAATTAAGTGTTTGGAGATTTTTTTTTTAATTGAGAGAGCTCAACTTTTTCTGATTCATTTTTTGTCTGTTCAAAGAATGTCATCTCACTTCCATTTCCAGTTGAAAGGATGCATTGCTTGGCCATTATATATATATATATATAAAAGAAAAGTCCACAACAACAACAGAACAACAAACCAAATGAAAAACCAAAAAACAACAACCAACCAACAAAGATAGCCCTAAAATAATATGAGGGACATTATTTTTTATTTGCAGTGGTAACAGATTTGCACTTTTAATGTGACTGTGTTAAATGTTATGGAAGAAGCAGACCACATGCGGGTGAACCGTCTTTATTGTTATCCTAATACATTTAAAGGGAGACATTCAAGTCATACTAATTTGTGTGATAATAACACCCTCATCTGGGCGGTCCCAAGCCAAGGAAAATCACTTCATCTCATTCAGCCTTCTGCTGAGTTATATGACGTGTATTACCATGCATTAGTACACTATGTAAATTTGCTGTCTTTTGAGTGACAGTTTATTACAGTGGCGCTGGCTAGTGCCTCGTAGGTAGGGTTGCGTAGGCCTTCTTAAAGCAGGTTTTCTTCAAATTTTCTGATTTTAAAAAAAATGAAAAGTCATTATATGAAAATGACAATTTTTCCACTGGGGGATAAACTGTCACTTGTTATTATGAGGACTCCAAAGATCTGTGACAATGAGTCTTGTTTTCCTAGTTGAGCTCTGCTGAGAGTTGGTCTCAGTTAGTTGCAAATCATGTGGGGTGGTTTGGGTTCCCCAAGTGAAAGGAATGGGGTAAGTGAGGAACCTGAGTCACTGGAGCCATATTGGCTCAGTGTTTTTGCATGGTGAATGAGTATTTCACTATGTGGGTGGGGAGCAGCAGCTCCATCCTTGCAAGTATGTGCTCACATGAAGTATAGAGGCAAACCAACAGAGTTTCCCTTGAAAGTCCATCTGAGTAAGGCTTTTGCCAGCTGCTGCTTCCTGATGTATAGAGAAATCGTGCAGTGGTGACGTGCAGCATGGTGGTGCTTCTCCTTGGGCAGCTGGAGGAACCAACTGCGTGGAAATGCTCATAGTTTAGGTAACCATGGCACTCCTGGAAGACTAGAACAGCAGTTGTGCTTCTGGCAAAGCAAGGTTTTCTCATAGACTGACTAATAATGGGATGAAGAGAATATGTTTTGCTTGTTTTGTGGCAGTTTTTATTTTTTCCCTATATTTTGTTTTTATTGTAAATGAAAATTTCAAAGGACAATTGCCACTGTATTTCCATGGAAAACTTCAAGTCAGTTCTCTAGGTAAATCTATTAAAACAAAATAATTCTTTAAAACCCCCCCCCCAAAAAAAAAAAAACCCAAACCCTCTTCACACCCTGGAGGTTTAATATTTAACAATCAATGCTCCAAAGAATGTCTATTAAACTGTGCTTTGGGCAGACTTCAGTAAAACTGGTAACTGTTTTATAATAATTGTTACCACATATTATTAAGACTCTTCAAGAGGCTATGATATCCTAGGTTAGGAGCATTTTAAAGACATACTTAAAAGATAGCAAGCCACTGAATTCACAAAAGATTTAATTGCACATAAAGTTTAACATTAAAATAATCTTGAATATATCTTAGAAACTAGCAAATATTTTTCTATTTAAATAAACTTAATATATCAGCCCAGGGAAGGTGCAGTCTCTTAAAAGTCCTAAATATAGGTGTAAATGACAAATTCAAGTCGGGAAGCAATGACTACTAGATTAACTGTGTATTTTGTGTTATAGTCGAGGTTATAGAGAGCATATTCATGGGCTGTTGGAGATGTGAAGTTGTACATTTGGAGGTCCTGAGCCATGAGAAGAACCAGGCAATCATTGATTCATTGGGTTTTCTTCTGCCCGTAGAACACCAAAAGCCACATTTCTGGAGTTCCCTTATGAATGTGCAAAGCTTCTCCCTTTTTTCTTTTTAATTAAATCACAGAATCACAGAATCGCTTGGTTGGAAAAGACCTCTGAGATCATCACGTCCAACCGTTCCTGTCTACCCCCTAAACCATATCCTTAAGTACCTCGTCTACCCGCTCTTTAAACACATCCAGGGATGGTGACTCCACCACCTCCCTGGGCAGCCTGTGCCAGCTTCTGACGACCCTCTCAGTAAAGAACTTCCTCCTTATCTCTGACCTGAACCTCCCTTGGCACAGCTTGGTGCCGTTTCCCCTTGTTCTGTCCCCCATCACCTGGGAGAAGAGACCAGCACCCATCTCTCCACACCCTCCCTTGAGGCAGTTGTAGGTGGTGATGAGGTCTCCTCTCAGCCTTCTCTTCTCCAGGCTAAACAACCCCAGTTCCCCCAGCCGCTCCTCATCAGGCTTGTTCTCCAGAGCCCTCCCCATCCTTGTGGCTCTTCTCTGAACACGCTCCAGAATCTCAACAACAAAAAAAACCTAATAAAATTAGTTGTCCTACAAGTGCCTGGCCCAAGTGAGTAAGTGCAGAGGAGGCAAAGCCTTATTCTGCAGTGCCTCGTGGGCTTCATATCTCTGTCTGGCTCCTCTGTGTATGTGTGCATCGCAGCAAAAAGTCTACCAACGAGCTATGGCTGGAGCATTTGCTTCGTGAATTTTTGTGCTTTTGTTGATTTGTCGCATAAATGTTATATAAATGTAGCTTTTTATACGTTAATATTACATACTGTTGAGGTGCCTGCAGTCCCCTCAGCATTCGGAAGCGCTGTTTAAAAATTAACTAAAAAGCAGGTTCCACCATTTTATGGCATTACCTGGTTTAACGTGAGCACATGAATTATTGATTGTCTGTCTTAAGTACCAGATCAGTGGCTTTTGCTGCAGATGGGGGAGGAGAAAAAAACCCCATGCAATGTAAAAGTACTCTGCAAAACAGTTGTGAAATAAAATAAAAAAAATCCACCCCAAACTCAAAAAACTCCATGAGACAGTGGGAACTTTTCTTCAAACTGGTTGAGCATCATTGCTAAGATGCTCAGCAGGTAAAAATCATCGAACATTGCATATTTGCAAACTTATCTAGACGAATACAAATTTGAGCTGAATAATTCATGTTTAACAAATGCTATGAAGGTCTGTGAACTATTTTTCTGACCTATCTGTGGAAATTGCTTAATTCCAGCATGGTCCATTGACAGTGGTTAGAATTGCCTTTGTGAACTGCTATGGTGCTTAGCGCTCATCACATCCTCTCCCCCGAATGGAGGTTTTCTCATCAGATGGTAGCAGTGCCTGAAAAACATGCAGATACCCATCCCTCTTTAAAATCTACAACAAGAAGCAGTCTTTTTGCTTTTTGTGCAACTTTTTGTTGTTTTGAAACAATAGAAAATCAGCCCAAAAGTCAAGAAACAAAAGGACGCTAAAATCTTATTATAATCAGATTCCTCCTTAGGCAGACTTAAATTGTGGCTATAAGGTGAATGACTGTAGGTGTATTACAAATCTACTGTACTTTGTTACTAGAGGTGGAGAAGTCCGGTGGTTTTACTGGTGAAATCTTTGATATATACTGGAAAACATTGGTCATTTTCTCATGACATTTTGAAATAGAGGCATGGAGGGGCTGATGACTTTCTGCCTTCTGAAAATGAAAAGCCTGCATCATTCCAGGAAGTTAAATATATGTTAAAGTTTTTGATAAACCTGACGTTAAAAAGCCCGGTTTTACACAATGGAATTAGTACATTCAACCTGAGCAAATATTTACCAGAAGAGCTGTTGGAGTAGTCAAGTTAGAGATAAAAGCGAAGTGCTCCTGTAGGGTTCTTCTCTGTCACTCCTCAATTCAGTCCCTGTCTTTTCCCTGTATCTTCTGTTCACCAAGCCCTTGCACTCATTAGTGCCTGTGCACACGAATGCCTGGTGAATTGATACTCTCCATGCTGGCAATATTACTTGTCTGAGTGTATCTGCTATCGTATCAGCTTTCTCTCTCTTCCACATCCCCCCTCCTTTTTTTCTCTCTTCCTCTTCTTTTTTTTAAAGATTTCCTTAGAATGCCAGCCCTAGCAGAAATGGTCACTTCTGCCTTCTGTACTGTTAAGAAATCCCGTGCAACCCAATGAAACATGTGAACAACCTAAGCACTGAAATGCATTCATCCACGTTTCAGAAACTAGGCTTGTTCCATAAAAAGAAACGGGGAAAAATGTTGGATCAAGTAAAAATGCTTCCTTCTAAATGGGGAATTAAGAAAGCTTGTTAGTAATAAACTCACTGGCACCTCTCCAAGTAATATACTCATCTACCTGAGCAACTGATCTCAAATTAAGGATATTCTTTGCAGTTTTAAATCTGAAAGTCTGCTTTACTAAGTACAAAACATTAAGTGTGGAAGCAGAGTGTGTTTTCACGAGAACACATGTGCAGATATATCACCTTTTATCTCAAAATGTTTACCGTGAGGAAAACGTTCTCTATGCTAAACAGCATTATGATGCTGGTGGTATTTGACCAGTGCAAAAACTTACTAGCAGTGCCTCTCCTCCATCCCTGCAAAACAGTTTAGGTAGTTAAATCTTAAATCAGTTTTGTATTGAAGATAAGGTCATTCAAGGAGCTTCCTCTCCTGTCTTACTCAGCGGAGTCGTTTCGGTTGAGACCATGCTGTACCATTCACTCAAAGCTGGAATACAGCCCACAGGCTGCAATGTTTGCTCATCAGCTACCTGGGAGATGGGGTGTAGCTGATTTTTGTGAAAGGTAGGGAAAAAAGTGAGGTCAAAGTATTAACTCTTTCTCAATAATATGTTATAGTCTTTGTATCGGGTTTTTTTTTGTGGTTGGTTGTTTTTTCCTTTATTTTGCAAGCTTTCTTCCCTGCTTGACCTGTAATTTTCTTATGGAGACTGTTCACTTTTCCTTCTCCCTAATGATCCTTGACCTATAGCTCATGAATGGGGCTCCTGATTGTCCAGCTGATTTCAAACCTCTGTGAGTGTGGAGTTAGACGTCATTCCCAGCGAGCTGGAACAAACAAGGCCATTCTCTATCCCCACATGAAGTTCTGCATTTAAATCATACCATATGAAATCTATAGCTCAGCAAGGTCTTCAGGCTGCAGCAGTACACAACTGCAAACTCCCATAGAGGTCTGAAGCGTCCCACAAATTGTGGCAAATTTCCCACAAAGTCCTGCAAATTGCAGCAAAATTCATGGGAAAAGAGACAGGAAATGATTTTTCCTGCCTGGGGAGAGCTGTTGCAGAGGTCTGATCTGCAGGTTCTCACAAATGTTGGAGGAAAAATACATTTTTAATATTGCACTATGGAATATTACTCTTTTCCTATTTCACACTTAGGGGAAAGCACTAAAAATTTAGTATGTGTTATAGATGTTACTTTCCACTGGTGTGATACAGCAAGCGCCGCAGGTACGTGTATTAGTAGAATATAATATAGGGACGCTGGATAACGTGACTGCTGCTGGATGTGCACTCCTGTTTTACCTACAACTTGTCGACTCCCTGAAGTGGCACTGCTTGAACCACTGCCATTTCAAATATTAGTAGAAAGCCACATATTCTTTCATGCTTCACTTATAAAGGGAGTGTATAAATTATTTAATTGGGAGAAAGTATTGCATTAATATATTTACACTTCTAATGCATTTACAGAAACATGCTCCTCCCTAGCGAGAATAGTAAAACATTGGTGTAAAGTTGCACTGGAGATGTGAGTAGGGGTTGCAAGGAGTTTTATGTAGAGAAGCAGCCCCTTTTCATGCTCTCATAGAAGGTGGTTGCTGCACTTTTAGGCCGAAATGCAGCTGCCTGCTCTGCCCTTGCTGGAGCTCTGCCAGCACCGACTTTTCCCTCAAGAAACATGTCGTTGTTATACATCCGTCTCTTTTGCCTCGCTGCTGCCTTCATCTCAAGGGCAACTGCTCTCTACAGATCACTTGTACCGTCCCAAACTGAGTTTTGGGATAATTGCCCCACCGGTGCGTTGCGTCTTAGTCTGCCAATGTCAACTCAAAGGAATGCGTTTCCTCAAAAGTCTTCTAATTTCAGTGTGCTGAAGCTTTTGCACTAGCCTAGTTAACTAGCACCCAGCCTTGTGATCTGCTTAGGCTTATGTTTCACAGGTACAGCTAGAATTCTGAAATCTTTAAAACCATATGCCTGTTTGCCTCAAAGAAGAGGCCCTGATTTTTAAATTTCATTTAATCCTTTCTGGATTTACACTTTAAGGCAGTGGATTCTCAGCTGCTGTAAAAGCGCTGAAATTAGAGTCCAGATTAACCACAGAATTTAAGAATAGCGTCAATGCTGAAAGTGGTTTTTGAATGAGGTGTGGGTGTTTATTAGGAATGCTCTGCTGCACAAAACCCACTCCTGAGTAGGATAGAGACTGAGTTAATGAAGGAGTGAGCCAAGAGGATCAGGGAATATTGCAGGCTCATGCGCAACCAGTGCCTGTGGTCACAGTTGAGATGCTGGAAAAGAAACGTGAGTAGGAAATGGCTGCTCTGGATAGACAAGATGTTGGTGTTGTCTGTACTCTTCTATGGAGCCAGTGGAGTTACCTGGTGGGGTTAGGTGAGTGAGGCCAACAGGTAGAGTGGCATCTTCCAGATGTGCTTTCCCACCTTCCTCTGATTGCAGCTAGTGGATTTCCAGAGCTAAATATATACCTTTAACAAAATATCGAGTTGCTCCTGGCACAAAGATTTGGCAAAAAACAACCAATACATCTGTTTCAACAGGAGATGTTTCTTAGATCTAGGTTTGCAATTTGGATAAAAACTGGGAAGAGAGATTAAGGGAGAGGACTGGTGAGGACCAGTCTGATTTGTGGTACTTGGCTCTGCTTTGGTCAGGATAGGTTTGCTGTCCTAACTCAGCAGAGTAGGAATGGTGCCCACCACCGTGCTCTGTGCTTTTGCTACTGTGGATTTTCAAAACTGGATTTAGAGAAGGCTGTTGGTCTCCTTTCCTACATATGCTGTTCAGTTCTTCACTTTTCTTGTGACTGGACATGGGTAGGTAAATGAGAAACATGCTTATACACACTGGTGGCTGCAGGAAAACAACTCCACTTTTAATATGACTTCCAGACAGAATAAACTCGTCTTCATCCGGATTGAACTCCATCATACTTTTGTTGCCTAAGTTAGCACCTGTTGTGAGGAACCAAGGCAAAACCCCTCTGAGTGTGGATTCACTGCACAGTGTTGGGCAATATAGACTTTCACTTGATGCCTTGACCTACAGTTGCTTTGCTGACAAAGTGTACTTCTGTTAGTACTTAAACTATGAGGGGACCTGACAACAGCTCTTTACAATTTTATTGCTCACATTATTTTAATAGCTCCCATATAGTACCAGAAAGTGTGATTATTTACTAAAAATATTAACGAAAACTCCTTCTCAAAAAGAAAAAAATAAACAACAAGAAGAAAACCCTGTCTCCCAAGCCTAAAATTAAGTGGAAATGCTTTTGATGCCTTCCTTTTAATAGTATAAAGATGTGGACTCAAAGCGCAATAGGAGTTATAACAGGGCGACCTTCCGTCCGTTTGCTGTTACTAAGAGAGCAGCAGCCCTTGTCTCGCTGCTCTTCGCTTCCTGAAAGGTGTTACGGCTTTGCCTCGGTGGTCTCGTATCCAGGATAAGAATGATTTACCTTATTTACTGGGAGCTGACCTCCCCTTTAGTATACTGCTCCTTCACTTAGTCAGCTCGATGGGTGCCAGATATTGTTCTCCTGCAGGAAGTTCTTCCTGGAATTCTGCAGCAAACCAAAGGCTCAGGCAGTGGGAAAATGAAAATAAGGTCAACTTTCCCTTAGGACTAGAGAGTACAAGAAATGCACTGACACCATTTGAGACATCCTTCCCAGAAAAATAGAAGCCACAAATACAGCCAGATTACACAAACTGGTTCAAGTATGTAACTGTTTCTTACCGTTCCTTTTTTCTTGTTTAGATGAATTTCAGCTAACCTGTGTTTAAAGCAAGAATAAACCTGACTTACTTCTAGAAATAAGTTCAGAGATTGCTGTCTGATTTTAATATGTAGAAATGTTAATATGTACTGGGTAACACCCAGTCCGATCAAGCCTTTGCAAATACAGGGGCCCAGCAGATAACTTGGGTAAGGCAGAGTAGCAGTATTTATTTGTGCTATGAATTGCACTGTTAATTTAACCTTAAATAACCAAATATTCCTAGCAGGCCTCAGCTAACATCCTCCTGGCTGGCTGGAGAAAATACGAAACATCTCTGAGAAGTTCTGTACTGTGAGCAATGCTTTATGCACATTGGTGACAGGATTAAGACACGTATATTTTTAGGATATTAATAGTTCTTTTCACCCCACTTGGCCCCAGTTTCCAGAAATTATGAATCATAGCTTTTGATAAAACAGAAAACGGAGGTTAAAAAGTTGTCTGTATTTCCCAGGAATTGTTGCTGAGCGTCCTCTTCATATCTATCTTCACTTTCTGCAAAAGGGTCTGGAGAAAGCTTTGGGTCTGTTTTTTAGGATGCAGAGACTAATGACAAATTACTGACCAGCGGTAAAAAAAGATGGTGATGAGGACAGGAATACTGTTGAGCTTGAGCAATAAAAAGTGACAGAGCTGAAAAGTTACCAAGGAATGTTTCAGAGAAACAAAGGATGTGGTCTTAGGGTCTCCAGAGAGCTCAGTTATTTTATTATATTCTGTTCCTATTATCACTTTCATTTTGTTCCAGGGAGATTTTCAGCAACTTCGGAAACAGATTTTGGGACCAGCTATCCCTCAGATGTGTGTACGACTCCCCTTGACTTTAATTGGAGCTCTGTGTAGGCATCCGAGGGCAAAATGTCACCTTTGGCGGATGGCTTGCTGTAGCCAGCATATAGTGTCAATATATACACACAAACATGCAAGTACCCAAAAGTGGCTGCTTTAACCTCTCATTAACATGAAAGGTTCCCAAGGCGATGGGGACACATTAGTTAGGAGGTATTGAGGGAAAAAAATGTGTTTTTGAGGTTGTTTCTGACCCCTATGCATCATAATCCTAACTTTTTTTTTTTTTAATTCCTTGAACCAGCAGGCGCACACAGTTGCTGTAAAACAACCACTAGATCCCATGTGAGGTACCGTTTCAATTTTACGGTAAATTTCCTGCTTTATGGATTCCTTTCTGAAAAAATCCTCACAGTATTCTCCAAAGAATACGAACTTTTCTTTAAAACATAAGAAATCGCTGCCCTGTTAATAGTATTTTCCTTTAGTCCTGGCTTTGTCTTTATATTTTTGGTCTCACTGATTGTTGTTACTACTTCTTAAATGCTTTATTTCTATTTTATGTGCTTCTCATTAGGGTTGCTATTTTTAAAATATATATTTCGTTGTATTCAGCTAATTACACAGAACTTCTTCAGATGTGAGAATGCATCTTATTTACAAAACCTCCCTCTGATCAGGCAGTAGTTAAAATACATGTACAGGATATTACAATTTGAAGTGTGCAAGGCATTTGTGTTTTAATTAAAATCTTCAAGGAGAAACTTGTTCACATGTATTACTAGCTGGTTTTTTAGCAGGTTGTATAAATGGTGACAAATTACATCTTTGTATTCAAGAAGAGTGTGGAGTTACTTGGTGAAAACCACTACATATGTTAAATCTTTTCGGTATCTGCTATAAATATTAAAGATATGTGGGTATGAAATTATGTGAGTGCAAACGACCCAAGAGTAATTAAAATACTTGATCTGTTTCTGCTCGCTACAGAAAAAAGAGTCTAATTTTTAGACTAAAACAAAAACCTAAGTGAGGAGAAGAAATATCTATTTTAGTTGTAACTTCCTCTTATATTTATGGTGCAATGGGACAGGGCTGATAATGTTCAAAGCACTTAAGGAAAATCCTTACCAACCCTGAAGAGCAGCACTTGGTACCTACCCTGGATTAAATGTTTTGATACCTACGACACCTTGCTTGTAAATGTGCTATGGAGTTATTCTACAGCCTGGTTTGATATATGTTTATTCTCTACATCTACTCTATGTTAAATATTTAATTTATGCCAGAATCTGTCTTGCTGGGAATACTTGAAATGTTCCACCTCAAATAAGAGTTGCTGCTGAAAGTGATTCTTGCAGGTAATATATTGATGTTTTGGGGCTGTGAAGGTCAGTGATATCCTATTTGCTTGAGGTAGAGCACTGGAAAACTACATATTTCACACCAAAAAACAATTGCATATCCATGTATTTGGTGCAGCTAGAGACATTAAAACTGCTTGCAAGAAGCTGCTGGTTGAGTGAATACAGAGTTTTTAAATTCATTGAAATCTGCAGAGGAGACTGCATAATTACTGGTGAACCTCCCATGCTTGCAAAAATACCTTAATACGTCTGTCTAGAGTACAAGTGCTCATCTTCAGAAATGACACCTCTATTAAATTAACTTGTTTCTGCCAGCCTCTTGTTTACTTAGGGCTGCTTTCGCTGTTTCACAAAATGCCAATAATGGAGATGATTTACGTCATCCCCTTCGACGTGTGCTCTTTGATGTGTTTTTATCCCGTATGTACAAGAGGGGATTTAGGTCTTGTGATTGCTTCAGAAGACTTGAGTTTTGCCTTTTGCTTTCAAGTTGTTTCGACCTCTGGTTTCAATGGTGCTGAATATTGTGACAAGTTGAAAAGTAACGTAGCAGCAGGTACTTGCTGGGAACTCTGCTTATGTATGAGATGGATATAGATCTGTGTTTACAAAATACTTATAAAATCTGCTTTTATTTTGTCTAACGAGTTGATTGTGATACTACCTTAGCAAATATCCCTGAAGATTAATTTAAGCCCTACAAAGCCGTTAGAGGTCTTCAGGCAAAAAGTGATATAACCATTCTTAACAAATGAAATGGAGATTAAAGGCTTCATTTTTAAGCATGATTTCAACAAGTATTTCCACTGGAAAACTTTCATGAGACTTTTTCCCAGAGTTTTTGGACATTTTTAGGCAGGAAATCTCCATTGCTTTAACTAGCAAAAATTCTTACTTTACTGAAGTATGGCATGCCCCATATGCGGAGTTAGCTGCATGTACGATGATATTTATTTTGCTTATAATATATTATTTTTTCTAATTTGTCTGCTATCTTAACTTCTTCAAACTTCCTTCAGTCTGCTGGCATGATTTTAATGGCGATTAATATTAAAGCCAATCCTTTTTTTAGGAGTCCTATAAAATCTTAGGTGGTGGTGGCGTTTGTTGTTGTGAAGATGATGAATGCCACAAATATCTTTAAAGATTAAATGAAAAGTGAATTGAAAGAATCTTTCCTAATGAATGTAAGTGTCTTCACCTTGAGGAGAAAGTTAATGCCAAAATACACGTAAAATTTCAATGCAGTGTCTCCCTCGGTGTGCAGCAGAAGGAGGGCTGCAGTCACCTATGCTGAACATAGGGATTGAACATAAGGATTAGAGGGCAGAAGAATTTTTAGACTGTAGGAGGCACTGAACTAATCCCAGCACCAAGGGATCCTCCCTGGTTTGCTTTCTCTTTTTAACCTATTGATTAATTTGTTCTTGTAAACCTACTTAGTGACTCTTGTACTTTTGCAGCCAAAAATGTAGCTAGTGCTCTTATTCTGTGTCTTTTCAGCAAAGATTTCTTCTCTTACCCTATTAAGAAATGTTTCCCCTTGTTCAGAAGCTGCATTAAGGAGACAAGTGCATTTACCACTTAAGTGTTATCTTGGGAGCCTATAGTGTCCCTGAAATTCAAACCCCAGCACTTAGCAATAACTCTAAGAGAGAAAAAAAATCGGATGTTAAAGCTGGGAAGAACAAACCCTGTAGTGTCTGTAGAGGGTTCCCCAGGTGTGGCTGGGTGAGATGGTTGAGAAACACAAGACAAATAACATCTAAGCATTCTTGTAGTGATTTCCACCATTTAAATGAGTCATTTAAATGAGCTTGACTCTGCTTTCTGGTTTTGAGCATTTGCAGCCAGTTTTGGCAGAGCCCCTCTCATCCGCTGGCTCCTCTGTTGAACGTCTCGCTCCAGACATCATGCAGAGATGGAAAAGATCGGTGCCTGGTTTTGTTTGTTGCGGTTCGGGTCCTGCCGCCGCTTGCGCTGAGCTGAGGCGTGAGGTTCATCGCTTTTTGTACGCCAGGAGAAAGGAAGCTGCCGCCGCAGGGAAATCTGCGAGCTTCCTCTTCCTGCTGGTCAGCCTCTCTCTTCCTGACGTTGGCCTCCTTCCCAATGGGCTGCTAAAAGCCCAAAGCTCACTGGCTGAAATCCTGGCCTAATTAAAATCGATGCCAAACCTCCCATTGACTTCAAGGCTCTCGCCCAGCCCGTCAGCGTGTCCAACGCGGAAACTCGCTCCGTTGTTTATGGGATTGTTCCGATGGGTTTTCTAGGGCGATGCTCAAAGAGCTCACAGCTTCCCTCCCCTGCGGACAGGCAGCCGGCTCCAAACCGTGTTCATCACCAGACAGAGTTTTATCAGTTTTAGCACAATATCTTTGTAAATCAGGCCAAAAATAGAGGCAGTTCCTTCATAGCTGCAATCTGGAAGAGTGAAGTTTTCCAGTCGGGTTTTGTTTTGCTCATGCATGGGGACTGGGAGATCCCTCCGCAACGCCTCCTGCAACGTAATAACACACATGCAAAATTTGGTGATGGAAATACCTCGGAGAGCCAATGGAAATGGTAAGAGGACACCCAAGGAAAGGGTTTAGTCCAAGAAGTATGAGATGCCAATTTACAAACCCTCCCTGAGTTCTTAAATGCTATTGCACAGGGGCAATATTTACTCTGTTGTAAGATTTATTTAAACTTTTTTTTTTAATTTAAGTTTTTAGAGATATTGATGTGAAAATTAGTTAAAAAGCAGCTTTTAGAAATTGATTAATATCAACTAAAAAAATCTTTATCTGGGATTGATAGAGCTCCTTTTTTCATTCAAATTTCATAATGTATTAAAGTTGGGTTTTTTTGTTTTGCTCTGTTTTTTAAGGAAAAGAGGGGTTTTCATTTGATTAAGCCATTTACTTGAACTTGCTTGGTGCCATGTGCTATAAAAACAAAAGCAAATATAAACATGAAACGAATGATTATGCAAGCTAAAAGAATCCCTAAATAAAATATTCAGCTTTTATTTGCTAGTGGCTCGCTCTGTGGTCCCTCTGACCTCAAACACAACAGAAAAACACATTATTGAAAACCGCTAAAAAGTAAATAGCACTCTTGGCTGGCGATGGTGAGGGACTCGATCCTGCCCATGCCCTGAGCATCTCCGCTGGTCCCTCGCCACGTCGTCTCCCCAGCGCATCCCACATGCTCAGCCACGCCGCTCCTTCCTCCTGCACTGCTGCTGGTCCAGGAAAACACTCTGTAAACCATTTTAGGAATATTTCCTTTGAGTTGAAGCCCTGAGTGTTTGTGTTTACAACTGTTTTAGGTATGAGATGTTTGATGTGAAGGGTTTGATTCACATCATGGGAGCGGTTGTGTGCTGAGCCAGGTACGTGGCACACTAATGTGAAGGAGCAGGATTCAAACCCCCCTGTGTTTGCTGGGTTTTGAAAGGTGTAGTGGTAGCAGCACCAGCATGTTCGAGAGCTGATATGCCCTTTGAATTTTGTGTAGGAAAGCATGAAAACTCTTTTAATTTGTCATTTACTCTTAGTACTACGGGATGCATCTGCATATGCCAGAGCTTTGGTTTTGCAGAGTAATTTTTGAACCTTGTAATGCAGCAAGGGAAGAGAAAGGAGACTCTGCAGCATACAGGAATCCCCCAGAAAACATTCTTATCTCCTTTAAAAAAGCAAGTGAGAGAAATGATTTCATAGATTTAATAAACAGTTCAAAGTCTCCTGCAGGACTTCTCATAGTATGCATGTTTTTCATTGTTCTTTAATGAGTAAATGACCCGTTAATGTGCATAAGAACGTATCAGAAGCACATGGCGGTGAAGAAGTCTTGGGTGGTAGTAGATTTGATCAAAGATTTTCAAATCTGACCCCAAGTATTTGATGAAGAAGATTAACATGGAGACAATTTACCAAACAAATACAGCATTAAGAGCCAAGAGACAGGCTAAGGGAATTGAAGGCTCCAGATTGCCCACATAAAGAATATCGTTAAACATAAAGAAAACAAAGCCAGGATAAATGTCTGGGATGTGGAGTCCCACAGAACAGGACTTCTGCTGCTGATTGATTCTCTTTATTTTAATGCTGTTTTTTAATATAGCACATAAGATTATTTTTTTTTCCCCCCTCCCCAAATAAAAAAGTGTTGTGTCTATGACCTGGCTTCTAACAGTGTTGCTCTAAGCATTTAAAAAGATTTCTGGAGCAGAATTGGTTAATTAGTGCTTTGTGTTACACTGTGTTACATATGACCCAACCAGAGATAAAAAGGTTTAAAGGTCTCTTGTAACCCTGCAATGCCATTTGTAACACAAAAATAACCCCCTTTCATTACTGGCATGCCACTGTAGCAGGCAGGTTATTTTTTCCCTTCGCTGCAATGAGGGCAGCTTTCGCATCAGAAGAATTCTTGGCAAATTAATGCGCTACCTCTTGGGCTAATTAAATTAGAAAGGATCAAAAATACAGAGCAGCTTTTGTGGTGGACACAATGTTGTGCTTCATGCATCTTGCTCAGAGAGGAATTTCTGCCATTTAGCCCCTTTTTGCCTCTAGCAGCGTTCTGGACTCTCTAACACAGTCAAGTTCCTAATTTGCCTCAATGAGAGAGAATTATTAACTGATAATAAGAAAAGGAGCATTCACAGCTCCAGGCTGGGCTGTGTGGAAAAGGGTGAGCTACACAGCACCTGAAGCGCATGCAATTTTTATTAATTCCTGCCTAAAACAACGCATTCAGGAGTAAAATTGCTGTGCAAATGACAAAAACAATTATAATTTTGATTCTTCGGTTCTGAAAATATGAACTGCTTTATCTCAAATATGACCAGATTAAACTAGTAATAAGTTCACCTCTCCCTGAGTCTACGCAAAGCAGTTTTGGTTGTAGCAAGTGCATTTCATTTTGAAGTTGGTTCCACTTAAATTGATTGTTCTTGTCTTTAGAAATATTTTTTTGAAAGAGGTGTAGGTTTTTCATTTAAGCCAGCGACGTAAATGGTAAAACTGCTTTTGCTCATTGCAAATAGCAATTGGGCTGTTTGGAGAGAATGATCTCTACAATAAAAGGTATTAAACTGTATCTAGGATAATGCAAAACAATGAAGGAAGAATGTGTGTAGATGGACATAAGGTTATAGTAGACTGTTTTTTTTTGACTGAAAGACATTTCTTGTTAGCACAGAGATACGTTTTCTAACAGACGTTGATGGAGTCGGACTGGGCTGTGCTCCTCTTCCAAATGCAATTAATGGACACGACCAAACAGGCTCACAGGGCCTTACTCTGCCTGCACTTAGGCAGGGGAAACGTTTATTAAAGCTAATGGGAGGTGGCTGGATAGGGAAAACAGGACAAAGACCCTGCCTTTAAAGCTTAAAACCCAAATTCTTTGTCCTAAACCCACTTACTTTTCTCTGCTTGCAAGGTATTGAAACCTCTGATGTTTTTTTTCTATGCAGATACTGACCATAGAAAAACTGTGCTTTTGCCCTGACAGTTCCACTCACTGCCATACCGGAGTCTACTGAACTTTCAAGTCTCATCTGTATCTGCTTTATTTTTTATTTCAACCATACGTGGTGTTATACGTGTCTGAAAAAAAGAAATTCAAAGATCTTGAAATAGTAAGGAGGGCATGTATGCAAGTTACAGCAGCCCCAGGGTAACAGTGTCCTGTTCACTAATGATGCACGTGGAGTTTGTGACCAGACAGACTCGTATTTTCTCTTCATTTTCAGAAAAGTAAAAGTATGCTGTTGAAATAGCTTGTATTTCATTGGCGTACTAAGTGCTTCCTTAATATATGGAAAAAATACGTATATTTTAATTTGGAGGTGGGGGGGAAGCATATAGTAACATGAAAACCTGGAGTTTTGATAATTTTTTGCTTGAAACACTTACCAGAGTGTGGCACAAGCATTTCGTGTGACTTGCGATGATAGACTCTATCTACATTTACATTAAATAATGCCCAGAGGCTCTGATGAGCTCAGGTCCGTGTTGTGCTCTGCACAGGGTAACCGTGTGGTTGTAGAGGCAGTTCCTGCCCCGAAGAATTGTGATTTAAATAGATGTGGAAGAGAAAAATGTTAGAGGGAAAGGAGGACCAAAGGATGGGCTCGCCTGGAGGCATGAAGCAGGATGGGAGCAGAATGGTGCCCATGCACCCCAGGTACCCAGCCCAAAAAATCATGGGCAGACAGGAGGGGGAAAGGAAAAAAACCTGAAAATCGAAGGATTTAAAAATTTTCTTTTCCATAT